>NC_084869.1:13456412-13646412 GCF_951802175.1 Populus nigra
TGGATGTGTTGTTCTTTCTAAGCTTTCTTACTCGTAATCTTGAAGCTACAGCCTCTTTTTATTTTTTTTTATCTTGATGAGGACAGCTTTTCTTCTTCATGGCTTTTAAGTAGTCATCTATCAAATTTCAAGCTGGCAAAGCTTCAGTCACGACAGATTAAGCCATTAAAGCAGTCAAGCTAGCTACAAAACGTATTCAGCAAGATGGCCATCTCACAGTCTTTAAACTAATGAGAAACAAAGCCACCTCAAATTGATTAAAACCATTCTACATTTCCATCTTACAAGGCACTAAATCTTTGAGCATTCTACTAGGCAAATTAGATTACTGATTTCTTAAAGGACACAAAAGTAGACTTGCTGAAGGAAATATCTCTGCTCTTCCTGTTGTATACTACTGAGATTTTGACATATCTTCCAATTTATCACCAAGACCTTTTGACTAAAATTCCATAATTTTTTGAAATAATTCATATCAATTGTATAGCTCATAACATGATCCAACAATTTGTAAAATTTCTTGAATTCACAGCATGCATGTTTCTAAAGTTGTCATTAGTTATTTTTCCTTCTTCTGTATCCAGGTTCCATCATCACCATGCAAATCAAAAACAGAGAAAAAGACCATACGAAGTGCACAAGCATGATGTCCAAAATGTCTATTATCAAAAAACAGTTGAGGCGAATTTGTTGCAAATTACATCTTATCAGCTGGGGCACTAGGAAGCCCACTACTGATGCTGGGTGGAAATGGAACTGGCTCTCATCTTCAGGACCATGGCATCCTAGTGGGTAGACCAGCTCATGGTTGGCCGAGGGATGACTGATAATCCAATGAATGTACTATCCATTCCCTCCCCTATCTCAGTTGAGGTCTCACTCATCCAAGTTGTGGACATTGCTAGTTCTGGCAACTAAATTGAACATCCAGTGGTACAAGCTCTATTCCAGTTACGACTCAGAGATCTCTTGAAGGCTATGAGTTAACTTACATCAGGTTTATAGCTTATAAAGTTTGGCCCATAAGAAAATAAATTTAAAAACTGGTCATAACCTAATCTCTAGTGGAAATCTAAATTCATCAATGATCTGCACGTACATACATGGTCAAAGATTGCACGGTGACAGCCAAATCAATTATGTTTTTACACTCTTAGTTCTGCGTACTCTCATCAGGGTTTTGGTCACACAAAACAGGACAGCCCTCTGCAGTGACACCAGAAGCAATGTCTAGAGCTGTTGCTACTTCACTTTCCCTTGCCAATCCATCCAAACAGAGTGGAACTATTCTAGAGAAGGTAATCGGTCCACTCTCAACCGGCGAACTCAAGCTCTGGACCACGAATCCTAACGACAAACCCTTCTGTCACATTTATCTACTTCGAGGAACCCGAAGGCCTAAAAATGCGTGTTCAAGGCATGATAACCATCATAAATGTTGCTATTTCCAGAGAACTCTTGAAATATGCCAGTGGAAGCTCTCCTTGACTTGACTGCGAGGCTCCCTCTGAACCAGAGACCAAGTCCTTGGAACAGACACTGTCATGGCCATACTGTCAAGTTGGGAAGATTGTTGATCATGATTACAAGGCTCTTGATGTGGATGGCCTTAAGGTTACTGATGGTTCAACATTTATCCACTCGCCATGATGCTTGGAAGGTAAATACTAATTGTAAATATTTCCCTAATTAGCATTGCTAAGGAACTTAATTTTATTAATCAATAGGTTTATAAGGTTGTAACCAAGATAAAAAGCAATGAAAATAACAGAATATGTCTTAATAACATGAAGAAGCAGCTCCTTTACTGGGGGGCGCGGGGGTAGCCATGGGAAACGGATAGCCATAGCACTATTCATAGCATACGCCATTACTTCAAGAGTTTATTCCATCTTCAGCAACCCATCCGAGTGTTTATGAAGCTTGTTGACGCAATCAGCAAAACCCTAATATTGTCCTTAAACATCAATTCTCTAGCAAACCAGTTGGCAGGGCACCTCTCTTCCTTGGCAGACAGTACTAATGGTGCCTGTAGCTTCAAGCTGAGAGGGTATCAGAGAATATTGATCCCAATATAGGCTTGCCAAAGGAGAGTTTCCCTGTGACTGTTTTTGCTTAAACTATTATATATATATATATATATATATCTTCCTGCTTGTTCAAGATATGTAGAAGGAAATAAAAAATTAATTCATGCAAGATATTAAAATTTAACAACAGATACTAGATTTGTGAAATTATAATCCCAAAATTAAATTCTAAGATAGGTAATTAAAGCAATAAACCAAAAACCCTATACATCACTGCACCTAAAGCCATGAAAACTCCCACAGTCACAGCCTTACGCAAGACCAGGAATAAGCCTTTCACTACTCCTGATGACCCTTCAACTTCCTCCTTTTCCTTTTTATTGCCCTTCTTGAGCTTCGTCTTCTCGACAAGCCTCTTGTTGCCAGCGTCACTCCTTTTGGTCTCCGCCGAGATCCCAGCCTCTTCTTTTTCTTTCAAATCAATCTTGTGATTCTTCACTTTCTTCTTGTTGTTGAGGTCTCTCCTTTTGTCCTCTAAGTCCTTCACAAACTCACCATTCTTCTCTTTTTCTTTTCTGGGTTCAGCCTTTTCTTGGGCTACAATCTTCCCATCAATCTCCTTGTTATCATAAAAATAATCCACCTTCCTTTTCTCCTCTTGTTCATCAGTTTCATGGCTATACACCACCACCAAATTTTTCTTAGTTGTAAGATCACCATCCGAAATGTTATTGTCATTACGAGCAATTAGTTTCTCTAGCCTTCGTTGTTCCTTCTTCTTTTTCTTGGCCAAGGCTTCAGCTTTAGAGACCAATTTTGCCACATCAATATCGCCTCTTTCATCCCTTAATAGATCAAAAATATTATCATCCGAAAACAAAGAAGACATTTTCTGGAAATTATGATGAACTAGCAGTAATCTTTTTTTAAGCAACTAGCAATAAAATCTTAAAATCAAAAGATTTAGCTTTCTATGTCGAACAAGATATGCCAACATGTATATATATACACACAAAACTTATCCTTAATGCTAAGGACGTTGGATTTGTGTCAGATTTGGAGACTAATAAAGTCTTTGTATTTGTTTTGGATTAGGATTTAGGAGAGGTACTAGAGACTGTCTATGTCCAATGTAATTAATTAGTAATTAGTGAGGGAACACATTATGTAGGAGACATAGATACGCTGACGAGCACTCTTGCACGTACGTATGATTTCAAGACTGGATCGAAAAACTTTGGCTAAGCAAAATCCACTTAATTTGGTTATAGAATATATTAAGGAGAGGGATTCTTTAAGACGGTCTTCTTTGTAAATATATATGCAAAGAGAACCTTTTTTTTTTCTTTTTTTATAAGAAAAAATATAGGCTAAATCAATGAAAAGAATCTTAATTATTTTTTTAAAAAAATTAATTATGAACTATATATATATATATATATATATATAGAGAGAGAGAGAGAGAGAGAGAGAGAGAGATCTAGTGCATGTAATTTTAGAGGATGTTGTGAAGCTTAGCACAACTATTTTAAGTTATGGATGTACATATTTATGGGTCTAACTTTTGAGTTCTAGCCAATAACCATCACAAGTTTTGAACTCAAGAAAAATCTCTTTACTGATTAAGAAATATTTGTTTGATAGTGTGATGTACTAAACGTTATACATATTTCTAGAGTGCAAAGTGAAAAATTCTTCCTTTTTTTTTTTGGAAAAATCTTATAAATTTCTAAGGTGTTTTTTTTTTTACATGGCCAAAACATTATTGAACATGAAAAGATTATTGTTAATATATATATATATATATATATATTGAGGTAGATAAGGAGTTTCCCACGAAGAACTTTATTGAATTAATTCTCAATATTTATGTATCTCTCTGAAATAATTCTACAGTAGATGAAAATATAGCAATTTATTGCATGAAAGATCCACATTTCCCCCAACAAAATATGTTCTCTTCTGGTCTTCTTTTGAATTGAGGATGAAATAAATGTCTTTGATGTTCCATTTTTCTCTTGTATTGATGCTAATTAATGAGGAAAGCAACTACTACCATGTAGTTCTTTCGAAATTCTTTCATTTGTATGCATTAATGAGCAAAACAGGAGGGCTGTAGAGGTCGAGCACTTCCATCTCAAAATACAAGAAGGGCCTAATATGAAAGCAAAGTAACAGCCACGTAAGAGTAGATGATCAAGACCATAGTCATCAGTTCTCAAGAGTCATGCCAATGTTTAGTCTGGTCACTGGAATGTTACTGATGTTTTTGCTTGGTGGGTTCGTTGCTGTCACTGCTTGGTGTTCTGTGCATGGTTGAACCATGGGCTAGCTGCTATAATATGCGGGTTTGTTGCTGCTTTGGTGTCGATTGGCAGCAACAAATTGGCCGAGACTTTCAAGTTTGATGATCCATTAGAGGCTAAGCAATTACATGGTGGATGTGGGACTTGGGGTGTCATTTTCACTACCTTATTTCCTTCTTTGGTCTCATTTTCGTTGTCCACAAACAAAGTAAAGCAAGCACATTCAACACTTATTCTAGATCGTGCTCATCGTTTTAATTGATATTGGTTTTATTTTTTATTTTTTTGATTATTATGAGTTTTATTTCATGATATTTTTTGTGTTTATTTTCTATGAAGTAATTCTAATAACATGACTCTAGTCTTTGAAGATTATTTCGTTTTGATCGAGTTCAACTTTATAATTTTTTTTTGTTTTCCTTTCCGAGATTATCTCAAATCACATGTGAATTAAATTACAAGTTCAACTTTTCAATGTGAGAAAGTATTTGAATTAAAATAGAATTCATATTCAAAATGAAAGTAATGTGATATCAAATCCATAAATCATAAAAAGAATTCACAAAATCCACCCCCAGAAGTTCAAAAGTTACAAAATAAATTGCACAAACTTAAAAACTACTATCTAATTATCAGAAGCGGGGCTTTTTCTGCTGCAGCTCCGAGAATGATAACGTTGTCTTCTTATGGGTGTTTTTACAGACGAGCTCTGGAAGAACTCCAAAGTCTGCAGTATTATACTGATCGGGGAGAGGTGGCTCAGAAGAAGCTGGGCGGGGGGCATCACTAACTGTAGGAATGGAATTTTCCTCATTAACGTTCTCAGTGAATTCAGGCTGCTCTTGTTTTTCTCCAAGCTTTGCCAACCTGCTGAGCGATTCCATATTGAATTCGGGAAGCTCCTTGGTCAGAAAATTAAAAGTGACTTGGGATATTTGGATGACCATGGTGACAAGCACGACTTCAACATGTACCTCAGCCCTCCCTCAGAAAACTCAACAAGCTCATTCTGGAATTCCTTCGAGGCTTTGAAACTATTGATGCCTTCCACCCTTCCTTTTTCTATAGCATCTTTTAGCATGTTAGCTCAATTAGCTTTCAGATCATTTAGCTCCTTTTCGAGGTCTTCAATCTTGGACAATACTTCAGAGTACCTACTCTTGACATGCTGATACCCCCTCTGAGTCTTTTCTAATGACTTGCTCAAAGTCTCCCTCTCCACCTCAGTGCATGTTGAGAAGTCTTGTTCGACTCAAGCTGCTGCAAAAGATCAGCTCGTTAGACCATGATCGCAGCCTCAGTTTCCCTTGATACTTCTGAAGCAGTGTGTTATCAAGAAAGCATAAATATTAATGCATCAGTTGTGAGAATGTGAAACAACAAGTACATAAAAACAGCACTTACCACAGAAGTGTGATTGTATGAAGAATGAGTGTTCACGATGCTCTTCAAGAAAGATTTGATCTGATAGGATTTTTAACAATAAACGAATGCGCTTGTCCTGAGGATGTCTTGTATCTCCAACGATAAACTCATGAGCCTTGCCATCCAACTCTATAACAGTTGACCCTGGGGGTTTTTTAATACCTTTCTCCTTCATCAATCTCCTTATTCTCGTGACATCATCCCATCTTTGATTGATAGCATGTATATTAGAAAGCAGCACATAAACGCCACTATCATGAGAGTCTAACTCTACAAACCGGTCTAATATTTCTTGGGGGAGTTCCGTATTCCCATTTTCCTTGCAAGCACTAAGAAGAGCTCCCATTATCCGAACATCAGGTGACATGGGCATAGCCTTTGTCAATTCCAACGCCTCATCCAAGAGTCCAGCCCTACAAAGTAAGTCCACCATGCATCCATAGTGTTCTAACCTCGGAGGAAGATTATATTGCTGACCTTTCATCCAATTAAAGTACTGACGCCCTTCATTGACCAAGCCACAGTGGCAGCAGGCTGTCAAAATGGCTAGAAATGTCACCTCATTTGGCCTCATGCCTACCCTAACCATTTCTTCGAAAAGTCCAAGTACCTTGTAGGCATGCCCGTGCATAGCCAAGCCATTTAGCAATGCATTCCATGTCAAAACATTCTTATGAGGCATTCCATTAAAGATCTGCATTGACATCTCTATACAGCCACACTTTGCATACATGTCAACCATAGCAGTTCCAATCTGAATATCCCATTTGATTGCCTTGCGGTCGATGTGCTCATGAACCCATCTGCCATAATCAAGAGCTCCAAGCCTGGCACAGGCTGAAAGAACACTGGTAAGTATAATCGCATCAGGCTCAATACCAGAGCTTTGCATATCCTGAAACAACTTCAAAGCCTCCTTGGGACAATTGCATTGCACCAATCCACTTATAATACTGGTCCAGGAAACAATGTCCTTCTCAGCAAGCTCATCAAATACTTGTTTTGCTCCAGGCAAACACCCACACTTCACATACATATCCATGAGAGCATTGCTAACCTCCAAACCTACCCCAAACGCACTCTTGAAACTCAACCCATGAATCCCCTTCCCTACACTCAAATACCCCTTTCTCCCACAGGCAACTAATACACTAACAAAAGTTGCAGCATTTGGCTCAACATCCATCCTCAAAAACAAACCCACAGCCTCATCAAACAAGCCTGCTCTCACATACCCTGATATAACACCAGTCCAAGAAACCACATCTCTCACAAGCATTTCATCAAACACTCTGCTAGCATCACCAAAACTCTTACAAACACTGTAAAAATGAACAAGAGAATTTTCAACATAGATATTACATACAAAACCCATCTTAATAATCACCCCATGAACCTGCCTACCCTCACCAATCCCCACAAACTTAGCACATGATTTCAATACAGCAGGGAAAGTAAACATATCAGGCAAAAACCCATCTTTCACTATCCTTCTATAAACCAAGAATGCAGTCTTGGGCCTATCACCAATAGCGTAACCAGAAACCAAGGCATTAAATGGAAATGAGCTAACTTTCCAATCATATTCACTCAAAAAATCACATGCATAATCAACAAAGTTAGGATCTTTTGCAAAGAACTCAACAACCCTGTTGACAACAAAGTCATTAGAAACAACCCCTGATGTTATCAACTGTGCATGGATTTTCTTGAAAGTTATCAACTTTTTGCATCTCTGAATGCTGTCTAAAAGAACCCGTTTCAGAGAATGCTTAATCTTGCTCATATTCTTACTTCTTGATAACTAAATTCTCCTATGTGAAGAACAAAGAGTGTAAGAAAAAGCCATTGATTTTTGCAAGCCAAAATATTGGAGTGAACATGTACAAAGGACACTGAAACTGGATTTAACATTCGAAAATCAGTGACTATTGTTTAAGCAGTTGCAATTTGCGATTCAACAAATCAGTGACTATGGTGGTAATATTTTTTTGACAAATCTCAAAATTAGTCCTCCAATTACATGGTAAATTTTAATTTAGTTTCTAGATTATTCTTTTATTAATTAAATCTAAGAAAGTTTATATGTTCTCGATTGCATTTTTCCTTCTAAAACCATCACATATTTTTATTGTGAAATTTCAACCCCTACGTATTATATTTGTTTTGGTGAAATTGTTGAAAGTGTTGAAAATTAAGAAATTCATTTGTTTAATAAAATATTATTTTAATGAATTTAAGCAAGGTGCTCGAGAATAAAAAATGTTTTTCATTAAAATATAAGTTCAGCTCAATGCAAATTATTAATAGAAACCCAATTCGTTAACTAACTAATGTGGTAAATGCTAATTAATTTTATTTGCGAGGTTATTTTAGTGGCTGCTAAATTTGATAATCTTTTAATTTATTATTATTATTATTATTATTTTGTAAAAAAAAGCTTTTGAGTTCACATCATGTCTTTCTCAAATCCATAATAATAAAAAAAAAAGGAATAAGTCATATCATGATACAACTCGGGGTTTGATTTGATAAAGAACATAATTATTGAATTTTCATATAAACTTTTAAATCATAGATCAATTTATTTTTTTATTTTTATTTTCTAAAATAAGTCATTTTAAATAAAATGAAGCATTTCCAATAAAAAATCTAAGCCAAATATTTCTCTATCAAATCTTGATAATTAAAAAGAAATAACACCTCTTTGAAAAGTATTGTAGTTTTAGATTTTATTATTCACTAGAATAATATAATAGATTTTTTGCTTCTACATATAAAAAATAATAATATAAACTTACAAAGGTATTGAAGTTTTTTCATGTAGCTTAATTATCATTACTAAATAGAGCATGAATAAATAATTATTTTTCCATCTTGATTGCACAATAAAAAAAACTCAAAATACCTTTGAAAGCAAAAATAAATAAACTTGGTGTCAAGGGGTGTTTTATTGTTTTCATAATAGTTTTTTGGTTATTTTAGGTCCCGTTTGTTTGCTGGAAGTAGTTTTCTTTTGAAAAGTGAATTCCGGGAAAGTGAATTATTTTATGATGTTTGATAGTGTAATGAAAAATAAGTTGAAAAATATTTTCCAGTGTTTGGTTATGTCATGAAAAATGAACTGGAAAATAACTTATTAATGTTTGATCTTTCTCATATTTATTAAAATAATAAGGAACAAATTTTACAAATTAAAAAGTTGAATGAGAATGAAATTGAAAAAAAATATAATTTCATAAATTATCTCAAATAAAATAAATAATAATCAAAATAATAGAGATCAAATCTAAAAAATAAAAAAAATAAAAGATGAAGAAATTAAAATAATATTAATTAACATTTCATAAATTATTTCAAATAAAATAAGTAATAATCAAAAGAATGAGAATCAAATTTGATAGATAAAAAATTTCAATAAAAAAAATGATAAGGGAAAGCAAATAACAATTATAAAAATAAAAAACAAAGTTAATATAAAAATTAAATTTTAAGAGATGAAATTGAAAAATAAATATTCAAAACAAAATATATATAGCAATCAAAAGTTTGAGGATAAAATTTGATATAATCAGCAAATAATATGATATTTCTAAATTTTTCACAACTTCCAGAAAGTGTTTTCCGCCCAAATTTTCTAGGAAAACACTTTCCTGAAAACCAAGCCAAATTTTCCTTTGACTGGAAAGTGTTTTCCGTTATCCAACTTTTCTAATAGCAAACAAACACATGAAAGTTTGGAAAATAGTTTCCCGAAAACCACTTTCTGAGAAACAAATATAGCTCTAATTAAAGGAGAAATAATTTGGTATTTGATCAAATATAAAAAATTATAAATAGTTAAAAAGCATAATGAAATTATAAAAATATCCTTAAAATAAAAAAAAATAAGTCTAAAGTAAGGGGTATTTTTATTTTTTTCACAATTATTTTTTTATTTTATCTTTCAACATTAGGTTTATTGGATATTACACTTTATAATTTCATCATTCCTTCATAACTTTTTTTTGAAGTTATCTTAGTTATATTACCCGAACCATATGTTTAACTAATTAAATAAATTGACTCGAGTTTTTTTTTTCTAATTTTATTCTTTAACATTGAGTTGGTTGTGAATTAAGCTTCCTGTTTTTTTTCCTTTCTATGAGGTTATTATTATCTCATGACTCAAGTCACATATTTAACGAGTTAAGATGGATTGACTAGAGTCATTTTTTAATCGAAATATTTTTCAAGTTCATCTTTCAACGCTTGGTTGATTGAGAATTGAATTTCATAATTTATTTTAATTTTTTCTCTATTGAGTTATCCTGATTTCATGACTCGGATCACAAGTTTGTTAGGTTAACTTTGGTTGACTCATGTTTTTTGGTATTTTTTAATTAATTGTTTTTTAATTTTATTTTTCAGCATTGAGTTTATTAAAATTAAGCGTTATAATTTATTTTAATTTATTTTTTATGAAATTATTAAGATTTCATGATCCAATACGTAAATTAATAAATTAATATAGGTTAACTTACATCAATTAAATAGGCTACCGTCTTAATATTTATATAAAAAAATTATCTTAAAAATTTATTTTAATTTAAACTATATATTTGAGTTTTAACATGGGTACTGATATGTTAGCATATTAAATGTTTTATAAATTCTTCAAAATCATCGCTTTTACATTTCTTGGAATACCATTTGATGTTATATGTTTTTGTTGGTGAGGTGGGTGTTTAGAAATATAGTAATGATTATTTTTTCAAAGTGTTTTTTGTTTAAAAATATATTAAAATAATATATTTTTTAATTTTTTTAAAATTATTTTTGATATTAACACATTAAAATAATCTAAAAAAATTAATTTAAAATAAAGAAAAAAATAAAAAAAATTAATTTTTTTAATACTTTTAAAATGTAAAAACAAATATAATCATATATCTTTGTTTTTTAAAAAAGTTATTAAATTCGTATTAACTAAAATTAAGTTGATCTAATTTAATTTAAAATGATATTATATTTTAAAAAAATAATATTATTTAAAAAAACAAAACATCAAATTAATTATATTTAAATTGATTTAATCTAAAGCACAGATGAAATCAATTAGATTATATTAAATTAAGTTTTATTTAATTTAATTCAAAACTCAACTTCAATCAAATTCCGATCAGCCTATCACTGCCAAAATCAGTTTTAATACTTTTTTTACAGTGTTTTAATAGGAACCTACTATCTATCTGAGCTCCCCACTTTCATGTTTTTGTTTTTTTTTTCAATGCAAAAGTCAAATTAGTTCTAATCTGTTTTTGTTTTTTTTCCTCTATTTTCCTGCAACTTTTTAAAGTTTGCTTATAAAGTGTTTTTAAAATTGATCAAAGAAGATAATGTTTACATTGGTGTGCACGCGAAAAACTGTTTACGAGCAATTTAATACTGCAGTGAAGATGCTTTTTAAAATATTTTTTTTTAAATAAATAGAAATAATATTTTTTATTTTTTAAAATTTATTTTTTATTAGTACAGATATGAAAATATTAAAAAAATATTAATTTAAAATTAATAAATAAAATAAATAAAAATTTATTTTTTTAAAAAAATACTTAATAAACAATCGCATAAAAGATTTTATTCTTTAACAATTTCCCGCACGTGCTTAGTATCCCTCAAAAGTCAAAAGTCAAGGCAGTAATGATACCACTTACCAAACATGTTAATTCATAATGTAATTCAATCTCACTCAACTCGAAAGCCTGTTTGAAAGGACGTTAAATATAATGCTTTTAAAAAAGATGCCTAGCACAGCTCTCTTTGCAACTTGCAAGAAAGCATGGTGCCCACTTGGAGAGAAAGAGCGAAGGTGACATCCATTGTAACTTTACTGAATAACTAGATAGCAGCCATGTTAGTGGGTTCCGACATTGTACATACGTTGCTGAATGTTACCTATCTACGGCTGCCATGTTCCCGTTTTTACGTGAGTTCAATTATTCTCCTGCTCCTCCTTCTTTCTCTAGACCTGGATGGGGTTATGATGTGTTTCTAAGTTTTAGAGGTGAAGACACTCGCAAGAATTTTACGGATCATCTTTACACTGCTTTACTCCAAGCAGGAATCCGTACTTTTCGAGATGATGACGAACTTCTTAGAGGAGAAAAAATCTCCTCACAACTCCCCAAAGCAATTCAAGAATCCAAGGTTTCTATAGTGGTGTTCTCTAAGGGCTATGCTTCCTCCACTTGATGTCTTGATGAACTTGAAGAAATTCTTGATTGCAGACGTACAACTGGCCAGATTGTTCTACCAGTTTTCTATGATATCGGTCCTTCTGATATTAGAAAACAGACGGGAAGCTTTGTTGAAGCCTTTGATAGACATGAAGAACGTTTTAAGGAAGAAATGGAGAGGTCCAAAAGTGGAGAAAAGCTCTTGTGGAGGCTGCAAATTTATCTGGGTTGGATCTTCACAGTGTTGCAAATGGGTACTTCTTTCCTTTCCCTATATCGATAGCAAATGCTTATAACTTTTACTCTTATTACATTTTGTACTTTAAATTTGCATTAAATTCAAAAGATTATCTTTCATTGATGAATGGTGACTTTCTTTTTCTATGCACAAGCATGAATCAAAATTCGTTCAAAAGATTGTCCAAGAAGTTTCAAGTAAATTGAATCCCAGATACATGAATGTTGCCACATATCCGGTAGGTATTGATTCTCAAGTCAAAGATATCATTGCCATGTTAAGTGTTGATACAAATGAAGTTCGAAATGTGGGAATCTATTGGATGCCAGGAATAGGCGAGACAACCATAGCAAAAGCTGTTTTTAACCAGCTTTGTCATAAATTTGAAGGAAGTTGTTTCCTTTTGAATATCAGAAAAAGCTCAGATCAACACAACGGTCTAGTTCAATTACAAGAACAGCTTCTTTAATATTCTTTCAAGGGAAAGACTTGGCTTGCTGATGTTGATGCAGGAATCAATGGCATCAAAAGCCAATTTTGTTGTAAAAGGGTACTTGTTATTCTTGACGATTTTGATCAATCGGAACAAATACATGCGTTGGTAGGAGAGCGAGGCTGGTGGTCCTGGAAGTAGAATAGTAATTACAACTAGAGATGAACATCTACTCACACAACTTGAAGTGGTAAAAAAATATCCCGCTTAAGAATTGAACCATGAAGAATCTCTTCAACTTTTCAGTTGGCATGCCTTTAGGGAGCCCCATCAAGTGACAGAATATGTTGAGCTGTCTAAAGTAGTAGTTGATTATGTTGGTGGAGTTCCATTGGCTCTTGAAGTCCTAGGTTCTTATTTGTTTAGAAGAAGCATCCCTAGTGGACTAGTGCTCTAGAGAAATTGAAAAACATTCCTCACCACCAGATTCAGAGGCAACTTAATTAAAACAAGTTTTGATGATTTGGATGGTGACAAACTGAAGGATATGTTCCTTGATATTGCGTGTTTCTTCATCAGTATGGATAAAGATTATGTGGGAAAAATACTCGATGGTCGCGGTTTTTATCCAGAAATAGATATTAATATTCTCAGGGGAAAATCCCTTTTAACAGTCAACAGTGAGAATTAGTTACAGATGCATAATCTCTTACGAGACATGGTAAGCTTCCACCGGTGATGGCTTTTTAAAATAGCTAGAGGGGATAAAACACATTGTTTTATTTGAAGAACAAGAAGCTTACAAAATAAACAAAAGCTTTTAATACACACCCTCTCTTTTCTCTAGTGTTTCTCTCTTATCTTTCCCACACACAATAACATAAACTTAACTGTCTATTTAAATACAAATTGAAAGTAAGAAAAATCAAACTTCAAGTGTGAAGGCGGCTGGCGGCTGACAGTTGATGGCTGGCGGTGACTGCAAGCGGTGACTGCAGGCGGTGGTTGTCGTCTTTGACTTTCTTGGATTGAGTTTAATACAACAAATCCCCCCTTTAAACTCAATCGAGGGATGTTATGCCAAGCATGAACTTCAATCTGATAAATATTTCTCCCTTCAATGGCTTTGTAAAGATATTTGCAACTTTATCATTTGTTTTGCAGGATATTAGTTCAACTTCTTTGTTCTTCACATGCTCTCGGATAAAGTGATGGCGTGTATCAATGTGTTTACTTCTTTCATAATATATTGGGTTTTTTGCTAATACAATCGCTGATCGATTATCAATATAAATTTCTGTAGGATTTTCTTGAGGAAATCCCAAATGCTTCAGCATATTCCTTAACAGTATTAAATGGCATATAGCTGAGTTGACAGCAACATACTCAGCTTCACAACTTGACAACGCTATTATCGATTGCTTCTTGGATGACCATGTGAAAGATGTATCTCCCATGAAAAAGACAAATCCTGTTGTGCTTTTCCTTTCATCCAGATCTCTACCTCAATCACTATCCGAGTAGCCAACAAGATTGAAGTTTTTACTTAAGGTATAAAACATACCCTCATTTATTGTTCCTTTGATGTAGCAAAGAATTCTCTTAGCTGCATTCAAGTGAGACTAGTCTGGTGTCTCTATATATCTGCTGATAAGTCCAACTCTATAGAGTATATCCGGTCTGGTACATGTCAAGTACCTTAAGCTTCCTACTAAGCTTTTGAAGTATGTTGGATCAACATTTCCAACTTTACTCTTCCTTAATTTTACTCCATTCTAAACTGGAGTTGATACAGGATTTTAGCTTTCCATCTTGAACCTTTCAAGAATATCTTTGGCGTAACCACTTTGAGATATAAAAATTCCTTCTTTCTGCGTTACTTCTAAGCCAAGAAAATATGTCATTAGACCAATGTCTGTCATCTCAAACTCATGTACCATGCTCTTCTTGAAGTCTTCAAACATGGTAGGATTGTTGCTGGTGAATATCAACTCATCAACATATAGGCACGCAAATACTATGCTGCCATCTGCTTCTTTCTTCACATATATTGCGTGTTTATATAGATATTTTTCAAATCCATTGTCTTGAAAATACCTGTCAATTCTGGTATTCCAAGCATGTAGAGCTTGCTTTAAACCGTATAGGGCTTTCTTCAACTTGTATACTTTGTCTTCATTTTCAGCTTCAATGTATCCAAGTGGTTGTTCAACATAGATCTCTTCTTCTAGGAAGCCATTCAGAAATGTTGACTTCACATCGAGTTGATAGATCTTCCATCTATGTTGTGCAGTTAGTGAGATCATCAGTCTGATTGTCTCTAGCCGGGCTACTGGAGCAAATACTTCTCCATAGTCAATGCTACTTGCTTTGAATCTTTGTACTTCTTCTTTTGTGTTCTTCTTCGTCTTATAGACCCATTTGAGACCTATTGCTTTCTTGTTTTCTGGTAGATTAATCAGCTTCTAGGTATCATTCTTCTCAATGCCATGTATTTCTTCATCCATTGCTTCTATCCACTTTTCTTCTCTGACAGATTCATTGAAGCTAAGTGGGTCATTATCTGCAAAGAAACAAAATAGAGTTGTATCTTTCATGACTTGAGTGGCATCGTACAACTCTTCTAGATTTCTCATCCTTCTTGGTTTTTCTGATGAGGATGTTGATGGCAGTGTTGATGATGATTATGGTGTGTTTCTCCTGTTGAATGCATAGAATATGTGTACTGGACTTTGTGGCTCATTTGCTGGTAATATTGGACCTTCTACAAGTAATGTAAGTACTTCCACTTCGTCTTCAAAGATCAAATCAGTGCTGATCCATTTGACTGCTTCTTGATCATCATTTCATTGCCAAGTTTTATCTTCTTCAAAGATAACATCTCTACTCATAATTACCTTCTTTGTGATGGGATTATACAACTTGTATCCTATCATTCTATTACCATATCCGACAAAGATGCATTTCTCGCTTTTATCATCGAGTTTGGTCCTTCTTACATATGAGATCTTTGCATATGCCACACAACCAAAGACTCGAAGATGAGTAACACTTGGTTTGTGACCACTCCATGCTTCTTCTAGAGTGGCAACTTGCAAACTTTTGGTTGGGCAGCGATTCAGTAGATACACTGCACATAATACAACTTCAGCCTAGTATTGTTTGGGCAGCTCTTTTGCTTTGAGTAGACTTCTTACCATGTCAAGAATCGTTTAATTCTTTCTCTCAGCTACACTATTCAGTTGTGGTGTATAAGCTGGTATTGTCTGATGTTTGATGCCTTGTTGTGTACAAAAGGCTTCAAAATCATTTGAAGTGTATTCTCCACCTTGGTCAGATCTCACGGTTATGATCTTATAGCCATTTTGCTTCTCAACAATTGATTTAAAATCTTTAAAACAATTCAACACTTCTGACTTCCTCTTTAAAAAATATATCAATGTTTTTCTGCTAAAATCATCAATAACATAAGGAAGTACCTATTTTATCCAGTTGACATAGGTTTTATGGGACCACACACATCTGTGTGCACTAACTCTAGTGGCTTATTTGCTTTGCAGTTGACTTCTTTGGCAAAACTCGATCTGTGATGTTTGCTGAGGACACAACTCTCACGGACTTCATCTGGATGATCAATGTGGGGCATACCTTTGACCATCTTCTTACTTAGTAGCATCTTTAGACTTGTAAAATTCAGATGTCCAAACCTTAGGTGTCAGAGCCATTCTTTATTGTTGGTGATGGCACTCAAACACTTTGTTGCATCATATTGGATGTTTAGAGGAAACATCCTATTATTGGATATCTTCACATAGGCAATTAATCTCCCATTGTAGTCTTTGACTGTCAGATGTCAATTCTTCATGTAAACAGTATAACCTTTCTCCATAAGTTGACCTACACTCAGCATGTTGTTCTTTATGGCTGGAACATAGTAAACATCTGCGAAGTAGCTATGATCGCCATTCTTCAACTTTTTGGGATGTTGCCTTTACCTCTTACTGGAACTTTTAATGTATCGCCAAATATGACTAGTCCATGTATGGTCTCATCTAGATCACCAAATAGATCCCGTTAGCCACACATGCGATTGCTGACTCCAAAATCTAGATACCAAATATTCTCTTGATTCTCGTCAAGTCCTTGTTGGACAAATAATACAGCTGATCCTCTGATAATGGAATCCTCCTCTACATAGTTGGCTTGTTCACGCACCTTTAATGGAGCTTTCCTTTGACATTCAGTGTTATAGTGCCCAAATTGATTGCAACTATAACACTAGATATTCCTCTTGTCATAGTTATTGTAACCGCCTTCTCTTCCTCTAGGAGTGAATGCTTATTGTCCCCGACCTTCTCTGATGGTGTTTCTACCTCCTCTTCCTCTGAATCTTGCATTTCAAGATCCTCTTCCTTGAAATTGTTGAAATCCTCATCGTCTTTGTTGACTTTTTCCTTGAGTGGTATATCCACTTGTTGAAGTCTCCCCTTGCTCATATCTGTCTTTGAGAGACAACTTTGATTGTAAGGCATGCTCAATTGCCTTATCTCCATTTCTTTTCACAATCTTTTGCTCATGAGCTTGCAAGAACTCATAAGCTCATCCACCATCAACTTGTCCATTTCTTTGGACTCTTCAATAGCGACAACAACAAAATTAAATTTTAAATCTAGGGATCTCAAAATTTTCTCAGTAATTCGAGCATCTGTAAGGGCTTCTCCATTTCTTCTCATCTGACTGACTATCACCATAATTCTTGTGTGATAATCAGAAATAGATTCTGAGGACTTCATTTGCAATAATTCACCATCAACTTGTCCATTTCTTTGGACTCTTCAATAGCGATAACAACAAAATTAAATTTTAAATCTAGGGATCTCAAAATTTTCTCAGTAATTCGAGCATCTGTAAGGGCTTCTCCATTTCTTCTCATCTGACTGACTATCACCATAATTCTTGTGTGATAATCAGAAAAAGATTCCAAGAACTTCATTTGCAATAATTCAAATTCACCTTGCAAATATTAGAGATGAATCTTCTTGATTATGTTAGAACCTTTGTATTTTTATTGGAGAGCCTCCCATATCTCTTTTGATGTTTCTGCGGAAGCAATAATCTCAAATATGGCTTCATCAAGACCTTAATAGATGATGGTCTTTGCTTTGTTGTCTTTTTTTCTATTGGATTTAAGAACTTGCTTCTTTGCCTCTTGTAGAGCATTTTCTGCTTCTTTGGACTCTGGTTAGTCATAACCATATTGCACAATCTCTATACACTCGTGTCTCACAAAAATTATGGTGATAGTCAGTCAGATAAGAAGAAATAGAGAAGCCCTTATAGATGCTCGAATTACTGAGAAAATTTTGAGATCCCTAGATCTAAAATTTAATTTTATTGTTGTCGCTATTGAAGAGTCCAAAGAAATGGACAAGTTGATGGTGGATAAGCTTATGAGATCTTGCAAGCTCACAAGCAAAAGATTGTGAAAAGAAATGGAGATAAGGCAATTGAGCATGCCTTACAATCAAAGTTGTCTCTCAAAGACAGATATGAGCAAGGCGAGACTTCAACAAGTGGATATACCACTCAAGGAAGAAGTCAACAAAGACGATAAGGATTTCAACAACTTCAAGGAAAAGGATTTTAGAATACAAGATTCAGAGGAAGAGGAGGTAGAAACACCATCAGAGAAGGCCGGGGACAATAAGCATTCACTCCTAGAGGAAGAGAAGGCGGTTACAATAATTGTGATAAGAGGAGTATCCAGTTCAAGAATGGTGATCATAGCTACATCGTAGATGTTTACTATGTTCCAGCCATAAAGAACAATATGCTGAGTGTAGGTCAACTTATGGAGAAAGGTTATACTGTTTACATGGTCAAAGGTATGCCCTACATTGATCATCCAGATGAAGTCCGTGAGAGTTGTGTCCTTAGCAAACATCACAGATCGAGTTTTGCCAAAGAAGTCAACTGCAAAGCAAATAAGCCACTAGAGTTAATGCACACAGATGTATGTGGTCCCATAAAACCTATGTCAACTGGATAAAATAGGTACTTCCTTACTTTTATTGATGATTTTAGCAGAAAGACATTGATATATTTTTTAAAGAGGAAGTCAGAAGTGTTGAATTGTTTTAAAGATTTTAAATCAATTGTTGCGAAGCAAAATAGCTATAAGATCAAAACCGTGAGATCTGATCAAGGTGGAGAATACACTTCAAATGATTTTGAAACCTTTTGTACACAACAAGGCATCAAACATCAGACAACACCAGCTTATACACCACAGCTGAATGGTGTAGCTGAGAGAAAGAATCAAACGATTCTTGACATGGTAAGAAGTCTACTCAAAGCAAAAAAGCTGCCCGAACAATACTAGGCCGAAGTTGTATTATGTGCAGTGTATCTACTGAATCGCTGCCCAACCAAAAGTTTGCAAGTTGCCACTCTAGAAGAAGCATGGAGTGGTCACAAACCAAACGTTACTCATCTTCGAGTCTTTGGTTGTGTGGCATATGCAAAGATCCCATATGTAAGAAGGACCAAACTCGATGATAAAAGCGAGAAATGCATTTTTGTCGGATATGGTAATAGAATGATAGGATACAAGCTGTATAATCCCATCGCAAAGAAGATAATTATGAGTAGAGATGTTATCTTCGAAGAAGATAAAACTTGGCAATAGAATGATGATCAAGAAGCAATCAAATGGATCAGCACTGATTTGATCTTTGAAGACGAAGTGGAAGTACCAACAGTACTTGTAGAAGGTCCAATATTACCAGCAAATGAGCCACAAAGTCCGGTACATATATTCTATGCATTCAACAGGAGAAACACACCATAATCATCATCAACACTGCCATCAACATCCTCATCAGAAAAACCAAGAAGGATGAGAAATCTAGAAGAGTTGTATGATGCCACTCAAGTCATGAAAGATACAACTCTATTTTGTTTCTTTGCAGATAATGACCCACTTAGCTTTAATGAATCTGTCACAGAAGAAAAGTAGATAGAAGCAATGGATGAAGAAATACATAGCATTGAGAAGAATGATACCTAGAAGCTGATTAATCTACCAGAAAACAAGAAAACAATAGGTGTCAAATGGGTCTATAAGACAAAGAAGAACACAAAAGAAGAAGTACAAAGATTCAAAGCAAGTGGCATTGACTATGGAGAAGTATTTACTCTAGTAGCCCGGCTAGAAACAATCAGACTGATGATCTCACTAACTGCACAACATAGATGGAAGATCTATCAACTCGATGTGAAGTCAACATTTCTGAATAGCTTCCTAGAAGAAGAGATCTATGTTGAACAACCACTTGGATACATTGAAGCTGAAAATGAAGACAAAGTATACAAGTTGAAGAAAGCCCTCTACGGTTTAAAGCAAGCTCTGCATGCTTGGAATACCAGAATTGACAGGTATTTTCAAGACAATGGATTTGAAAAATATCTATATGAACACGCAATATATGTGAAGAAAGAAGCAGATGACAGCATAGTATTTGCGTGCCTATATGTTGATATTCACCACCAACAATCCTACCATGTTTGAAGACTTCAAGAAAAGCATGGTACAGGAGTTTGAGATGACATTGGTCTAATGACATATTTTCTTGGCTTAGAAGTAACGCAGAAAGAAGAAGGAATTTTTATATCTCAAAGTGGTTATGCCAAAGATATTCTTGAAAGGTTCAAGATGGAAAGCTACAATCCGGTATCAACTCCAGTTGAGAATGGAGTAGAATTGAGGAAGAGTAAAGTTGGAAATGTTGATCCAACGTACTTCAAAAGCTTAGTAGGAAGCTTAAGGTACTTGACATGTACCAGACCGGATATACTCTACAGAGTTGGACTTATCAGCAGATATATAGAGACACCAGACCAGTCTCACTTGAATGCAGCCAAAAGAATTCTTTGCTACATCAAAGGAACAATAAATGAGGGTATGTTTTATACCTTAAGTAAATACTTCAATCTTGTTGGCTACTCGGATAGTGATTGAGGTAGAGATCTGGATGAAAGGAAAAGCACAACAGGATTTGTCTTTTTCATGGGAGATACATCTTTCACATGGTCATCCAAGAAGCAATCGATAATAACGTTGTCAAGTTGTGAAGCTGAGTATGTTGCTGCCAACTCAGCTATATGTCATTTAATACTGTTAAGGAATATGCTGAAGCATTTGGGATTTCCTCAAGAAAATCCTACAGGGATTTATATTGATAATCGATCAGCGATTGCATTAGCAAAGAACCCAATGTATCATGAAAGAAGTAAACACATTTATACACGTCATCACTTTATCCGAGAGCATGTGAAGAACAAAGAAGTTGAACTGATATCCTGCAAAACAAATGATAAAGTTGCAGATATCTTTACAAAGCCATTGAAGGGAGAAATATTTATCAGAATGAAGTTCATGCTTGGCATGACATCCCTCGATTGAGTTTAAAGGGGGGATTTGTTGCATTAAACTCAATCCAAAAAAGTCAAAGACGGCAACCACCACTTGCAGTCACCACCTGCAGTCACCGCCAGCCACCTTCACACTTGAAGTTTGATTTTTCTTACTTTTAATTTGTGTATAACTAGACAGCTAAGTTTATGTTATTGTGTGTGGGAAAACATAAGAGAGAAACACTAGAGAAAAAAAGAGGGTGTGTATTAAGAGCTTTTGTTTATTTTGTAAGCTTCTTGTTTTTCAAATGAAATAATGTGTTTTATCCCCTCTGAGTGTTTCAAAGCCACCACCTGTGATTTCTCCCACCAACATCCGAGGCATTGATATGGCTTTGCTGGCATAAATGCTCTTTGCGAACTTTACCACACAAATTTCAACTTGACAGCCTAGTTGTTCTTGACATGCAGCACAGCGAAATCAGAGAACTCTGGAAGAAGACCAAGGTATGAAACAGATGATAGCCCTTTTGTTTCCATAAAATAGTTTGAATTAGTGGAAGTTATGTTTCTATTTCCTTGCTGACTTCGATCTTTTTTCTTCTGGCTTCGACAGTGTCGAAACAATCTGAAAGTCCTCGATCTCAGCCATTCTATGTTCTTCGTTAAAACACCGAACTTCTCTGGACTCCCTAGTTTGGAGAGACTAATTCTAGAAAATTGCAAAATATTAGCTGATATTCACCAATCTATTGGAGAATTGAAAAAACTTGTTTTCTTGAATTTAAAGGGATGTTGCAGCCTAAAGAATCTTCCAGAAAGCATTTCTTACATGACATCTCTTGAAACTGTGAACATCACGGGCTGCCTTGGACTTGAGAAATTGCCAGAGCACTTGGGTAATATGCAAGGCTTAACTGATCTTCTAGCAAATGAAACTGCAGTTCAGCAACTGCCCTCTTCCATTGGAAATTTGAAGAAGCTCAAAAAGTTATTGTTGTGTGGCTTCGGTTATGTTCCTGAGTCAACCATGTACTCACTTCGAGCAAGATCCAGGCCTGTACCCACAAGATATTGTTGTTCCTCTGTCAGCCATGTGCTCAGAAGAGATTTTCTTCAAGCAAGGGTCAGCCAGGTTCTCAGAAGAGATTGATGTTCCTGAGTCAGCCATGTGCTTAGAAGAGATTGAAGTTCCTGAGTCAGCCATGTACTCCGAAGAGATTGTCATTAAGCAACAACCTTTCCTGCCACTATCCTTCTCTGGTTTAAGCTCTTTGACAACTCTCCATATTAGTAATCGACATTTATCTAACAGTAATACTTCCATCAATCTTGGGAATTTATCGTCTCTCCAGGATCTGAAACTGGCCAGCAACGATATCTCTGAATTGCCTGCCGGCAGTGGCCACCTCCCAAAGCTAGAGAAATTGGACCTGTCAGCCTGTAGAAATCTTCTATTTATCTCAGAGATCCCCTCGAATTTACGAACTTTGGTGGCACGTGATTGCATATCACTGGAAAAGGTGTCAATTCAGTCAAAGACAGCGCCGGGTCTGTTACTGAGTCGCTGTGGAAAACTAGCTGAGATTCAAGGCATGGAGAGTGTAGAAAACAAACCAGTCATTCCCATGGAAAATTGTAACAATTTGTCAAACAATTTTAAGGAGATTCTTCTTCAGGTTTTGTCCAAGGGAAAGCTTCCAGACATTGTTCTCCCGGGTAGCGATGTACGACATTGGTTTATCCAATATCAAAGAGATAGATCTTCCTCAACATTTCGTATTCCAGCCATTTCAGTTGGTTTAATTCAAGGACTAATTGTTTGGACTGTCTATGCAGACACTGGTAAAGACAAATTGTTCAGTTTTTCTTCTCTTCGTTCTGCTTCTATCAGAAAAAAGAACGATAATACTGAATTGTTTTATACACGACCATATTTTGGCATTTCTTCAAAAGATGAAGATCATTCTTGGGTGATCTATATCCCATTTAGCAGGATTCAAGGTACAATTGAAGGTGGAGACGAATTGGAAGTGTCTGTCAAACCTGGCAATTGAACTACTGTAAGGAAGTGTGGCGCGCATCTAATTTTTTGAGTAAGCCAGATGCAATGGATATCTGAGGAACTGTGCTGCTCATATGAAGATTTGGATTAAGCTAGAGTTTTTTCTTTCTTTTCTTTTCTTAGTTTGATCCTACTGCAAACAAAAGTTAACAAAATGTTACGGAACTAAATAAGCCAGACGTAATGGAACTGTACCCTTCTTTCTATGGAAGTTTAGGATTACTCTAATATTTGAGTTCATACATGGAATACTGATTCGTGGTGATCACAAAATTAATGATGAGGGGCGCGCGCAATACATTGCATGTTCGACACAGCATGAACAAGATAAATTAGAATTAAAAAGAAAATCTAGGAAAATAGAAAAATGATAAAGGTTTTGGGAGAACTCTGAATGTTATTGTAAGTCATAAAGATTATGGAAAGCTCTTACCGCTAGGTGTTCCTCGAAAAACAACAGCGACATGCCTGCCTAGCTCCAACGACAAAGCCCTTCTATATAGTTCATGCTGTGATTCAGTTATGTCCTTGCTAACACCACAGACAATCCCGTAATCCTGTATTTTAAAAAGTGCAACTAAGATTAGAAAAGATAGATATAAAAGCACACTGACAGATTCTAACAATCAACCTAGAGAAGAAACCGCGATTTTCTACCACAAAAGCACACCAGAAAGTAGCATAACGCTGTTAGATTTAATTCTAATCCATAAATATGTTGAGAAGGGAAGAAAAAGATATCCCATTATGCAGTTTTTTAATCATTGAGACATTCTATTTTCTTAATAATTTGTTAATCTATCTGTCATTTTGTTTTAGAAAATTAGTATAAGATGAGCAGAAAAAACAAACTCTAGTCTTGTTTCCCGGTAAGAGTAAAAACAAAATTATTAATCAACTCAATATTTCTCAATGCAGATTAAAAAGACATGAAGATACCAAAAAAAAAGTTTCGGTTTTAAGAAGCAAATATATTAAATAACAACCAAGAATGAATACCTTCCGTCGAGTTTCGCTAGCCAAAAATATCATCAGGTTTAAGGAAAAGAGCAAGCTCCTCAACCTCTACAACTGCTGCAGTTGCGGCAGTAGCATTTTTTTTGTATATTAGAGGTATTCTGCTCTACAATATTTGCTCTAGAAATCCCTTTTCAACATCTAGAACACATGGGGAAAAAAACAAAACACACCAGATGATTTCAGCAGAGCAAAAATCTGAACAGTGCATCAACTTTGGATAATTATTTAATGATAGAAGTATTAGATCCTTGTCATGAAAAATATAATAGTAGTTCCAATACTCTCATTACCTTTTTGGGAGCTAAATCCAAGTATGCTTGGAGCATTGCTGGTTTCTCTGCCAAGGTCTGAGGCATAATTTAATCATTAAATAAATGGAAGAATAGTATCTGTAAATGTTATAATATGTTCACTGCAATGCCATAACACAGGCGTTATTCTTGTATTTATAGTAAAAGATAATTATATACAAACAGGTAAGGGATAAACTATGAAAGTTGAGATACACTTGAAGTGATCTTAGCCTGATCCTTATCTCCTTCTGCAGTAGTGGATAAGCTGAGATTAACTGTATTGTTAGTGGGTTCGACTAGGTCTCTAATACGCCCCTTCAAGCACAACGGTATGGGAAGAACGTTGAGATTTGAACGCAGAACACCAAATCGTGAGGAAGAGAGTGGCTTGGTGAAGATGTCAGCGAGTTGATCTTTGCTGGAGATGAACTTGATGGAGAGAAGTTTCTTGGCTACCATATCACGTACAAAGTGGAAGTCAATTTTCACATGTTTTGTTCTGGCATGAAATATTGGATTTGCAGATAGATAGGTGGCGCCGATGTTGTCACACCATAATACTGGAGGTTGAAACATACAAATGCCAATTTCAGAACATAATGACATGAGCCAAGACAATTCTGCAGCAGTGTTTGCTAGTGATTTGTA
This sequence comes from Populus nigra, assembly GCF_951802175.1. Lineage (NCBI taxonomy): Eukaryota > Viridiplantae > Streptophyta > Magnoliopsida > Malpighiales > Salicaceae > Populus > Populus nigra. Next base: position 13,481,504 of record NC_084869.1, read on the forward strand.
TTCGACTTCAGTGCTTGATCGGGCAACTGTTTGCTGTTTGCGACAGCTCCATGATATTAAGTTCCTGCCAAGAAAAATGCAGTAACCCCTAGTGGATCTTCGATCATCACGACTTCCTGCCCAGTCGGCGTCAGAGAATGCCTGGAGATTAGTGGATGTGGAAGCATAAAAGTGAAGTCCATGTTGGATGGTTTGCTTGAGATATCGAAGTAGACGTTTGACAAACAGCCAATGAAGGTCGGTTGGTTTGTGCATAAACTGTGATAGTTTATTTACACAAAAGAAAATATCTGGGCGTGTGATGCAGACATATTGAAGGGCGCCAACAGCACTTCTATACAGAGTCGGATCCAAGAGAAGATCACCTTCAAAACTGGAGAGATGAGTAGAGGAAGCCATTGGAGAGCTAATCGGCTTTGCGTCTGCCATTTTTGTTCGTTTGAGAATGTCCATGATATATCGCTGCTGTGAGAGTATGATTCCCTGATTGCATGGCATAACTTGAATACCAAGGAAATAGTTCAGTGGCCCTAAGTCTTTGACTGCAAAGTCATTGTGTAGTTCTCGGAGTAGTGACTGAATAGCAACATGACTGGAGCATGTGATAATGATGTCATCTACGTAAATTAATACCAACATGAGATAATCAGTGGAGCGAGAAATAAACAGGGAAGTATCTGACCGTGAGTTGACGAAACCAAGTTGAATCAACTTGGAGCTTAACTGTGAAAACCAAGCCCGTGGGGCTTGTTTTAAGCCATATAAGGCTTTTTGCAGCTTGCAGACATGAGACTGGTGTTGGGGATGAATGAAGCCAGGTGGTTATGTCATGTAGACAACCTCAGTTAATGTTCCATGTAGGAATGCATTTTGTATGTCAATCTGATGTATAGGCCAGCCACTGCAAAGAGCAAGAGAGAGAACCAGACGTACCGTAGTTGGTTTTATCACAGGGCTGTAAGTTTCACCATAATCTAGTCCAGGTTGTTGGTGAAAACCTTTTGCTACAAGTCGTGCTTTGTAGCGATCAATGGAGCCATCTGCGTTTTGTTTTAACCGGAACACCCATTTACAGCCAATGACATTTGATGCTTCTGAAGGGGGGACTAAAGTCCACGTTTGATTCTGCAGGAGTGCATCAAACTCAGTATTCATTGCTTTTCTCCAACATGGGTGTTGCATGACAGTAGAGTAACAAGTGGGTTCCATGGCTGGTTGAGTAGATTCAGTAAGAAGAGCTCGGGGTAAGGGATAACGGACAGTGCCATCTGTATGAATTTTTGGTTTGGTGATGAGGTTCTTTGCACGTGTGGTCATGGGGTGAGTTGATGAGGGGAGGGCTGTCTGTGAGCTGGTGTCTGGGATAGTTGGGTAGGAAGGATTAGGTGGGGGAGGGGGGTGTAAGGAATCTGAAATGGATAATGAGTGATTTGGTGATGGTGTTGTGTCAAGAGTCCGTTGGATGATATTTTCTATTGATGATGGAATGTCCAAAGAAGATGCTGTTGTGGGCTGATAGTCATGAGGAATGAGTAATGGACTTGGATTGTTGAATACCTGCACAGATATGTTAGGGGACAAAGAAGATGTAGGAGAAACAGACGTGCATGGAAAAGAGTTTTCATTAAATACTACATCCCGGGGAAATATAAACTCTATTTGATGGTAAGTGAAGACATTTGTACCCTTTATGAAGGGGACTATACCCTAAAAAAAGGCAAGGTAGAGACCGTGGTTGGAGTTTATTTTTATTGTAAGGACGTAAATTTGGCCAACATGCACAACCAAAAGTGCGTAAGAAAGAATAATCAGGTTCACGATGAAAGAGAGTGAAAAAGTGCATTATTTCGGAGCACAGGGGTGGGCAAGCGATTAATAAGATAGCATGTTGTAGAAAATGCATCTTCCCAAAATTGGAGAGGAACTTTGGCGTGAGAAAGTAAGGCTAGGCCTGTTTCGACAATATGTCGATGTTTGCGTTCAATTTTGCCATTTTGTTAATGTGTGTGTGGGCAAGAGACACGATGGGAGATACCGAGAGATTGAAGGAGTGTGTGAAAGGGGCGGTATTCACCACCCCAATCAGATTGGACTGTACGAATTTTTTCCTTGAAAAAGCATTCAACATAATTTTTAAATTTTTGAAAAATTCTAGTGACATCACCCTTACAATAAATGGGATACAACCAAGTGTATCGACTAAAATCATCTAAAAATGAAACATAATATTTAAAACCAGATTTAGAGCATATGGGAGCAGGACCCCAAACATCGGTATGAATGAGCTCTAAAGGACAGGTGGAGCAAGAGAGAGATGCAAAGAATGGTAATTGTTTGGACTTGAAGCTGAGGCACGCGGAGCATGGATCAATGATTGTGGAATTGGAAACTGGAAGTTGAAAGGAGGAGAGAATTTTTCTGACTAGCTTGAGGGAAGGGTGGCCAAGTCGTGAGTGCCACTGAGGAAGAGAGACACGCTCACCAATTAAAGCGGAAGGGGATGTTTGATGATGAAAAGATGGAAATTGATAGAGACCATGACTATTCGGGCCGTGAAGCAGCAACTTCTTCGAACATCGATCCTTCAAAAGAAAATAATTTGGGTGAAATTCAAAGAAGGTGTTAGTATCAGATGTGAATTTATGAACCGATAATAAATTCTTGGAAATTTGAGGAACATGGAGAACATTAAGAAGGTCAAAGTGAAGATTTGGAGAAAAGAGACGGGTGTGTCCAATATGATGAATGGATAGCCCTTTACCATTGCCAATTCGTATCTGATCAGGGCCATGGAATTCTTCAGACTTGAGGTTAAGGTTTTTCATGTCAGAAGTGACATGATGAGTTGCACCGGAGTCTGGATACCAATTGAGATCAGGACCATGAGAAGGAGCTGAAAGGTAGGCCTGTGGTGGCTGAGGGAAGTCTCTAGTGAAGGACTCGTTGTAGCGGTTAGAACAATCAAGAGCGATGTGTCCCACACGATTACAGACTTGGCAAACAGGGCGAGGAGAAGAGCCACGGCTAGGAAAGAAGTGAGTGTTGCGCCCCCTGCCACGTGACTGTCGGTTGGAATATGGTCTTGAAGGCCCCCTTCCAGAAGGTGGGGCACCAAGGATGGAGTTGTAGCCACTACGATGAGGTCGGAAAGAATTTCCTCCACAGGCAGCATAGTGAGCCCCAGTGACAGAGAGGTCAATGGATGAGTGATGGTGCTCAAGTCTGAGTTCATGAGAAAGGAGATGGCCATAGATTTCTTCCACAAACAGGGGTTCAACACGAGTTGTAACTGACGTTACGAAGGGATCATAATTGGGTCCTAACCCAGCAAGTAGGAAAGCCATCATTTCAAAATCATTAACAGGCTGACCTACGGTGGCCATGGAGTTAGTGAGAGACTGGAACCGTTGAAAGTAGTCAGCAACAGAGGAGCTTCCTTTTTTTAAGGTGGCCAATTGATAGTGAACCTGCATGGTGCGTGCACGATATTGGGACGTGAATAGTGTCTCCAATGTTGTCCAAGCAGATCTGGAGGTGGTGCAGCGTGTAACATGAGTGAGCATTTTTTCGGTGAGAGTGGAATTTATGGCACCAAGAATGATTTGATCTTGCATGGTCCAATGTAAGAAGGCAGGGTTCGGAGAAGTGATAGTAACACTATCAATTATGGAAGAAACAGTGGATGGTGAGGGGGGGAGTGGTGCCATCTACATACCCGAAGAGATTTCCACCTCTAAGATGAGGAACAATTTGAGGGAGCCATAAGGGATAGTTGTAACGAGTGAGTTTAACAGGATTGAAGTTGGTGAAGGTGATCAAAGGAGGGGTTTGAGTGGAGGAGAGGGTTGCTACTGCAGACATGATGATGGAGGAAGAAGAGGAAGATTTTGACGTACGTCAGGTGGGCTCTGATACCATGTAAATGTTATAATATGTTCACTGCAATGCCATAACACAGGCGTTGTTCTTGTATTTATAATAAGAGATAATTATATACAAACGGGTAAGGGATAAACTATGAAAGTTGAGATACACTTGAAGTGATCTTAGCCTGATCCTTATCTCCTTCTGCAGTAGTGGATAAGCTGAGATTAACTGTATTGTTAGTGGGTTCGACTAGGTCTCTAATAGTATCCCACAGATCTGGCAAACCTGTCCAACTACATGCTGCATTCGAATCAGAATAATAATCTCTTCATTTTCTGACATTGGATAAAGCATCCAGTAACACAATGCTCTCGTTACCTTTTCTCGCTACAACTTGCCATATCATTTGAATTACATCACCTTCCCTTGATGGATATTGGAACTCAAAGAATTTTTCTACCTCTTTCAACCTCTGCCATTCTAGTTGATCCTTCTTAATACTCCTGATGAGATTTAAGGGGAACTTTTCTTCAACAGCATCTGATGTGGGAACAAATATGCAGAATAGATAGTAATCAATGACATCCCCATAAGGGAGCTCAAAGTCATCACTGACGATGACCGGAGCATAGTGGCTAGCAATGGCATCAATGAGGCGATTTGATGAGGGCGTGTCACTTGCTATATATGTCAAGGCAAAATTTAGAGGAGTGCATTCCTCGAGAAGCTTTGCTCACTCGATCCTTTTATGAACTCCCAAACTGAAAATACGCGTCTTTTTCATCTTTTAGAGGGTAAAATAATTCTTTCCTGAATATGAGAAACCCAAAACTGAAGAATCAAGGTTCAGATAATGTAAAGCCAACAAAAAATGAGCATGGAATAACAGTTGAATTAAAAGAAAATACTGGATCATCTTAATTAAATGGATAGTTAATTTCCAGAATCTAATAAAAATTGAAGTTTTTTTGTGTAAAACATTCAGCAAGCCATGCATGTCAATTATGTCAGAAAAGTTTCATGAGATGATATGGTGGTTTTTGAGTTTATGAGCACAACTAGCTCATCCTTAACAGCAGGCCGCAACCCTAAACCTAAATGAACTTCCATACATGTGCATATGGCTAGTCCATTACACCTGTGAATAATAATATAGACATCAATTCCATGCAAGTCTCAAAGCCAAAAGTCAAAGTTTTGAATATTATAAGAAAAATCACATGACAATCTTAGTTCAAGCTTTGAGTGAGCAATAGTACCGTCTCTTTTTATTTATAAATTATTCAATCAATCCAAGAATTAATTTAATCCCCATTTTCACCTTTTGATTCCATCGATAGCTGTTCTCTTGATCCCAGACTCAAATTAACAGATGATAGAAATCAACTTGACCATCAATTGGAAGTTCTTCGAACCAATCTAAAGCCTTTTTATTAATGTGCTATTGCTCATTGTCAGCATTTAAAGCCACATGATCCGCAGTAATATATGTCTTCTGGTTCATCTCAGTAGGAGATAATACACGCTGCATCAAGAAAGTGTTTATCAGGCCTAAACACATAATTAACGTGATCACAATCTTTGCAACAATATCTGCTTCCTTGTTTAGGCATTCAGACATTTTGATATTTTTCTGTGGACTGTGAGTGAATCATATATTCACAGTGAATATTCTCATCTCTGATTTTTTCAGTTTTTTTTTTAATCTTAATAATTATGATGTAATTTGTAATATTCTTAGTGAAAGATCCCTTTTAACATGAGAATGAGTTACTAACCTCTCGTCATTAGTATAAAGTTCAAAAAAAAAATGAGAATTTTTTTTTTTTTTTGGAGATGATATATTTGTTTTCTCTAAGAGCAAATCCTGTATTAGGTGTTTTTACTTTTAAGGATTAGATTTAAAATTGATTACTTTATAATTACATCATATTCAAACAAAATTTAAATATGTTGTCACTAATAATTAAGTAACGAGGTGATGTGTTTGCACCTTTGATTGTAATTAAGGTGTTATTTACTTTTATGGTTTTCCATATTTTGACTAAATTTCTTTTGAAATATTTTTTTTGTTTGAAAAAATATTAAAATAATATTTTTTATATTTTTAATATGCTAATAAAAAAATATTTTAATATATTTTTAATTAAAAATCAATTTTATAACATACACTAAATCAACAATAATCAGAAATGAGTTTCTTAAAATCACACCACCTAAAAGTTCATTATTTTGGATTGGCTTGTAATTAAGATAATATTGATATAATTTATTTTAATGTGTCTTTTATTTAAAACAACTTTGCTAATTAGCCCTCTAAAACTATATTTAAATTATAAGATCATACAAATTCTATTAAAAAAATAATTTAAAAAAAACTAAAAAATGAAGGGATTTTATTGTGCCTCTCCTTATAAAATAATATTCACTAAAATATTTTTTTTCCTTCTTTTAGTTTTTTTTTAATTTTAATTTTATCTTTAAACATTAGGTTTATTGGATATTGCATTTTATAATTTCATCCTTTCATTATAATTTTTTTTTAGAGTATCTCGGTTATATAACTCAAACCATATATTTGACTAATTAAATAAATTGACTCGATTTTTTTTTCTTTTTTCTAATTGAATTTTTTTAATTTCATCATTTAACATTGGGTTGTTTGTAAATTAAGCTTCTTGATTTTTTTTTTATTTTCTTTCTATCAAGTTATCATTTTCTAATAACTCGGGTCATAGATTTAACGAGTTAACAAGAGTTAGAGTTATTTTTTAATTGAATCTTTTTTCAAGTTCAACTTTCAACACTAAGTTAATTGAGAATTAAGCTTTATAATTTATTTTAATTTTCTCTCTATTAGTTTATCCTGATTTCATGATCCAAGTCGAGAGTTTGCTAGGTTAACCCAGATTAACTCAAGTTTTTTTTGTTCTTTTTTTAATTGATTTTTTTTAATTTTATTCTTTAACATTGAATTTATTAAAAATTGAGTTTCATAAGTTGTTTTAATTTGTTTTTTAGGGAGTTATTAAGATCTCATGTCCCAACATGTAAATTGACATATCAACTTGGGTTGACCTCCATCAATCAAATATATTATTATCTCAATATTTATATAAAAAAAATATCATCTTAAATATCTATTTAGAGTCAAATTATATTTTTACCGTCCATTTTAGTTATTTTTAGACTTGTCAAGTCAACAGGATAACATTAAATCAATTAATAAAAAATATTATACCAGAAAAGATATTATTAACAGTTAGATATTGTTTTGTATTAAAAAATTATTTGATCTAACCTGCAACAAAATACGAATCAATAATCTAGTATCATCCTATATCTTAAGAAAATAATTATTCTTTATAATTCAAATTAGTTTTCTTACAAACAAATGGATCAATGGAAGATATTATCACATTGATGAGAGTTTTAGAAATGAATTTCTCCTTATTATGATAATAGATTGAATTGATATATCTAATTTTCAACCACCACAAAATTGTAATTTAAAAAATAATTATTAATTACTTACCAATCTTGACCAAATTGAAAAAACACCGCAAACAGTTCAAGTTCATCTTCATCTTATCCAAGATAGGTCTCACCACGTGTCACAATCCCATCCATTGATTCTTCTTCTTCCCCAAATATATAATCTGGTTTGAGGGCCCCTCTCTGCAAAGATAAGTGGGGCTAGGGTTTAAAGAAATTTTTGAATTTCACTAAAATTAGAGTTGATTCCATCTGGGTTCATCAATATTTTCGTGGGTCCTTGTTCATTTTTTCTATTTTTTTCTCAATTTCTTGTTTAACCATGGACTCACCAACCCATCATCACCACCGTACCATGGAAAAAATAGACAAAGAACAGAGCATAACCACAGCAAATCTCTCTAGCCAACCAGAACTCAAAGACGAGACCTTAACAGACCCAGAAGAAAGCCAAGAATTTGAGGAACACAACAACAATAAAAGAATCAACAACGGTTCTTCTTCTTCTTCTCTTGTTTTACATCAAGTACAAAGAAAGCAACAGCAAGTGGTAATTGCAGCAAAGAGGAACAGAAAAGACAGGCACACAAAAGTAGAAGGTCGAGGACGGAGAGTTCGGATGCCAGCAACATGTGCAGCCAGGATTTTTCAGTTAACTCGAGAACTAGGTCACAAGTCTGAGGGTGAGACAATAAGATGGTTGCTTGAACACGCAGAGCCAGCAATTATTGAAGCAACAGGTACAGGTACAGTACCTGCTATTGCTGTTTCTGTTAATGGAACATTAAAAATCCCAACTGAAACACCAGCTAGAACAACAGCTGAAGCGGACATTGATGCTGATGGTTTGGTGCCTAATAAAAAACGTAGGAGACCTTGTAATAGTGATTTTGTTGATCTTACAGAAGCCGCTCATCAGAATTCAGTTTCTTCAGGTTTGGCTCCTATTGCTAGTACAAGTCCACAAGGGTTGGTGCCAATTTGGCCAATGGGGACTCTTCTGTTCCCACAAGGGAGTAGTGTTGGTGTTGGTGAGTCTAATCAGGCTCGATTTTGGGCTTTTCCTGCTGCCAGTACAACCCCATTTTTTAATATGGCTGCTAAGCCTATTTCTAGCCTTGTTTCTGCTATGCAGCCTGGGGTCCAATCGGCTGGTAATGTTGGTGTTGGTTTTGGTGGGGGTGAGTCACTGGGGTCAGGTGGGTCACCTTCTAATAACATTGGGTCAATGAGTTCTTCAAGCTCAGGATCAAGTACCACGAGTGCCAGTACTGGTGGCGGCGGCGGCGGTGGTGGTTCACAAATGTTGAGGGATTTTTCTTTGGAGATTTATGATAAGAAGGTGCTTCAATATCTGGGCCATCCTGTGAATCATGATCATCAACAAGCACCATGTTCAGAATCTTGCATTTTGAGATGACTGGCTTGCGTTTAATCAACTTGGGGGGCCAACACAAATGTTAATGCGGTAGAGATGGTGTTTTACGATTAGGGAGCAGCTTTTTTTTTTTTTTTTTTGTTCTTAGGTTCTAGGACAAGAACATGGTTTTTAATTTGGTTTTGTTTATGTTATCTTTGTGGGATTTTTGGATATTAAGCCCTTTTGTCTTCACTTTGTTCTTATCATTGATTCATTTCTCCTGGGTCAACCTGTATGGTATGTTGGGAAAAGTTGAGCATTTTTAGCAAAAAAATAAATAAAATGTGTGGTAATAATGTTAATTCTTTTTAATGTTATAACATATTAAAACATTTTAAAATCATAATTACAAAGTTGATCAATTTTGATGGATTAATTCGATGACACGTAAATTCACTCGAACTTGATTTGAATTGGATTTAATTTTAAGTAAGATTTTTTTGTATTTTTTTGTATCAAAACTGAAGCTTTATCTCCTTTTATTTTGACATTGGTCTTGAACTCTAAGTTAGATCTCGAAGAGTCTTACAAGCTTAAGATATCTTTACCAAATGCAAGAAAAATCCCTGAAAGCAAAAAAATTAAAAATAAAAATCCTTTTTCACCGAACAGGCTTACATGAGGTTTGCCTTGCACATGCAAGGTGGGTCCCACTGATTTTTAGGCATGTGGTGTTGATTTGAAGAGGACCGATGGATTAATTAAATTAAAAAAATACAAGGCTGTCGATTCTGTTTCCTAATGTCCGGTGGTTATTGTTTAAATGACAGAAGATAAGAATATAATGCAAATGATTAATTGTTCGGATTTTAAATTTATTTGTTTAAAGTTGTTTATTTAAGTTTTATAAATTTGAAGGATATAAGAGATTTATATAGTTATTAATTTTAAAATTTATAGGATTAATCAAGATATACATAAACTGATCTAAATAACCACGTTAATAATAAATAAAAAAACAAATCCAACCCAAATAAAATTAATCTATTTCGAGTCTTGATTTGTTTCAAAAGTTTCAGTCATATCCCAGTCAGAACATTTTTGCAAAATAATATTTTTTAAAAAAAAATCTATATTTTTTTATTTCACTACTCAACACTTAATTTATTATAAATTTCATAATTTATTGTGGTTTGCTTTTTTTATAACTATCTTAGTCTCATGATCTATATTATAGGTTTGATAAGTTAACCTTATTAAATCAAGTTTTTTTACCTATTTTTTTAATTAGCTTTTTTTTTTCGAGTTTTAACATCTTTAATATTTAGTTGATTATCAATTAGGCTTTGTCTTTTTTTTAGATTGTTTTTTATAAAATTATCTCAGTCTTGTGACACAAATCACGGGTTTTACAAGTTAGTTTGTTTAGATTTATATTGTTTTATGAGGTTGATGTAATATATTATCATTTCAGTATTATAAAAAATAATACATTGATATTTTTGCTTTAATCATTGGTTCCTACTCAAGTTTAAATTGATATATTTGCAATTTAATTTCTTTATGATAGCTCCTTAGATTCGACCCTCCATGGATCCAAACTCTCTGTGTAGTTCAATTATGGTTAGCAGATTTGACTTGAGAACAGAACACCTCCCATACACTACCCTCTTCTAATTTATTTGTTATTGTAGTGTGACAGTGTTTTTTAAAAATATTAATTTATTTTTAATTTTACTTTTTTTTGGTGTGTTTTTAATCTAAAGTTAACACTTCTGTTCATTGTAGGACTTGAATAATGCTCTTGAGCAACTTGAAAGGGTATACAATCTAGATGAAAACTTGTTTTTTATGTGTTTGTTTCTGCTGACTACTATGTATATATATGCTCTACCTCCATGGACGTTCAAATCATGATTAGATATACATTCTTCTACCTTTAGAATCGAAAGACTAAATATGGCTGCTTTCGCAACAATCTTATCGTCTTTAGCAACTAGTTTCCTTCTCTTAATCTTGATCTCACCTTCAAAAGCTGCGCTTGATTCTCATCACTATGATCAAACATGTCCACAAGCAGAGAAAATAATTTTAGAGACAGTTCTTAATGCTTCCATGCATGATCCTAAAGTCCCAGCTCATTTCCTTAGGATGTTCTTCCATGACTGCTTCGTAAGGGTACGTAACTCCTCTCTTGGCACATGTAAACAAATACATGATAGTAGTCTTTACACCGAGTAGCCAATGTAGAAAACAGTACATGCATATTATATGATCTTACTGGAATACTTCTTGATACAGGATGTGATGCATCGATTTTGCTGGATTCTACTCCTGGAAACCAAGCAGAGAAAGATGGCCCTCCCAACGTCTCAGTTCGATCATTCTACGTGATTGATGATGCCAAAGCTAAGCTCGAGATGGCTTAACCACGCATGGTACTTTCATGTGCTGATATCATAGCCATAGCAGCGAGAGATGTAGTAGCCATGGTAAAAAGAAAACAAACTCTTCCAACACTTTCTTACATGCATCTCCATATATATATAAATATTATATATATATATATATATATGATTAAATGGAATAATATTGTTTAGTTTTCTTCTAATATCATCTCACTTGTGACGTTTTCATCAGTCTGGAGGACCTTCTTGGAATGTGCTGACATGAAGGAAAGATGGAAGGGTGTCAAAAGCTAATGATACAATCAACTTACCAGCTCCAAACTTCGATGTTACACAGCTAATTCAAAGCTTTGTCTAGAGAGGTCTAGGTGTCAAAGACTTGGTAGCTTTATCAGGAGGTCATACTTTAGGATTCTCACGTTGCTCTTCTTTTGAAGCTAGCTCGACTTCAAAACTTTAGTTCAGTTCATGATGTTGATCCAAGCATGAATACTCAGTTCGCCAAGAATCTAAAGAAGAAATGACCTAAACCAAACAAGGATGATAATGCAGGAGAATTCCTAGACTAGGCCGGCCTCATCAACTTTCGATAATGATTATTACAAGAGAGTTATAGAAGGAAAAGGTGTCTTCGGAACAGATCAACAAGATGGATTGTTGAATAATTTGCCAGGGATCAAAGTTTGTTCTTCAGAGGATTTGCAGCATCAATGGTAAAAGTAAAAGTTGGAAATGTCGGGGTGATTGAAAACGGAGAAGTGAGACTTAAGTGCCGAGTGGTCCCTTAATTGAGAGGGAAGTGAGTACAGTTCCAGGCGAAAAATTTTCAAGAACACAAAGACCATCGGGAGTTCATTTCAGCTCCGTGAACAGAAGCTGTTCCAGATAATTCTTCCCTTGAAGATGATATGTTTTGGATTAAATTTGGCATTCTAAGGTTATTCATGTATGAGTCGCCTCTAAATTTGAATAAATCAGCTATTTTCATAGTTGGAAAACTTTGTTTCACTTAACCCGTTGATCTAAAATTTAATTATCCAAATTAAAACAAAAATTAGATTGACTTGATTAAAAATCCAGATTTTCAATTAAAACCTTGCACTTAATTTATCGATTTAGTTTTGTCAAAATAATATTATTTTAGTATTTTTTTAATTATTTTTTTAATTCAACCCTTAAATCAAGTTTTGTTTCATGTTGACTCTCAAGTTAATTTTTATAATTATAAATATTATTATTATATGTTTTTTTTGTGAGGTGTACCATTTGAAAAAATCAACTAAAGATGATATTGTAGGTTATTAATGTGTGAGTTATCTATTCCAAAAATTGTAAAATATGGATCGGTCAATAGATCAATATGGAATTTGACTAACCTGAATCAAAGAAAAAATAAAAGGAAAAAATCAAATTGATTCTGTAAAACATCTAGGTAGACCTGCTAACTTGATTAAAATTAGGTTCTTCATTCGTATATTTTTTTATTTATCAAAATAATAATATCATTTTGATATTAAAAAAATTAAAATTGACTTCCTTACCTATAAAACAGATCTTATCCAGATGAATTATCCAGTCAAATTTTATAAGTATAATTATTCTTGTTCTAGTGTTTTTGTTTTAGGTGTACCAGTTGAATAAATCAACTATTCCCCATGGTCATGCATGCATATTGACCAAATATAAAAACACTTCAATGAAATTAATTGTCATATTAAATTTTATATTCAAAGGTATCATTTTGAATGTTTAAAGTATGTATTATATTATTGATCTAACAGTTAAAGTATTACTATATTCCTGTAAAGATAGGAATACAAATTCGATCTTCAGGAAACGTATTTATTAGAAGGGACAACCACAAACCCTGAATGGGACTAATTTCACCCTTTAAAAAGATGTGAGGATGCTATACACAAACATACACACTCCATATTAATCAAATTGAATATTCTAATATACTTCTTTCCTAAGCATTTTTTGGAAAGAAGTTATTAATCAAAATATTAGCATTTTTAGTATAATTTAGATTTTTCTCTCTTAATAGTGAGAGGTGTTTTCATATTAATTTGGGATTATATATGTGTTCTAAACAATTTTAAAAACATATTTTCACATAAAAATAAAAATAAAAGATGTATATTTTGTGATAATATTATTAACATTTCAAAGATTTAACATGTGAGTTTGAGAAACTAATTTATTAATTAAATTACTTAATAAAAACATAAAAATAATTATTCTTTATATTCTAGTTGATAAGTGATTATATTCTCAAGTTGTCGTTCAAGATTTCAAATAAAGTCTGTAATGAAATAATTTAAATTACCCCAAACATTAATGATTTGTTGAAAATAATCTTACAAATTAAGGGTGGTTTGGAGGCTAAATTATGCAAAACTAACTTTTTAAGGACTGATTTGAAATCCAGATAATAATTATTAGGGAGTGGGGACTAAAGTGACCTCTTACTTTTTTATCCCACGTGTCAATCTGCCCATCTCCCTCCTTTATCCTCGCAGGTTAAGGCATCCTTTGTTATTTTATTATCGTCCAACTATACTTTTAAAATTTTTTAATTGTTTTTAGTTTTAAATTAAAAAAATTTACTATTTTTATATCATTTTAATATACTAATATAAAAAATAAATTTTAAAAAATAAAAAAATTATTTTAATAGATTTCTAAGTAAAAAATATTTTAAAAAAGAATATTTACCACAGTTTCAAACAAATCAACAAAGTTTTTTTATTCTACAGCTTTAAACTTAATATGTGGTTTGAGAGTGCGATTATATTATATTTTTTAAATTTTTTATTATTATAGTTTTAAATTAATACTTTTTAGTTTTTTTATTTACTAATATTAAAAATAAATAAATAAAATATTATTGTAATATATTTTTAAATAAAAAGTAATTTTAAAACTAATATTAAGTATAATCTCAGCACTAAATAAAGCGTTGATTTCAACCACCCAGTCATTTTCATGCAAGCAAAAGATACAAGTGGTCAATAATATTTAGTTTAATGTTTTTTAGATTTATTGAGTTTGAATCTTAGAATTCATATACAAGCAAAACATAATAATAAATAAATGTGAAAAGTATAATTTTAAAATATATGAGACAAAAATTTAGTTTTAGTTAATGTCCAAACTAATATGTGAATATGAATGATAATTAAAAAAAAATAATATAAAAACATTATATAAATTTTAATAATCCAAAGATAATTTTAACCGTAAAAAATTTAAGTTTTTTTTCTTATGACAGGATTATCTTGCTATGATTATTTTAAAATAATTTATGGGATATATTTTGTTTAATTTTTAGTCTTTCTAGTTTTTGTTTTTAAAAAACTAAATTGTTAAAGATTTTCACTAAAATGATTTTGCATTTAATGATTGGTGTATCAATAATTTTTCTATTCTATACATGGGATTGCGTCATTAAATTCAACAAAATACACCATGGACATACACACTAGCTATTTCACCTTCGCGCCACCGCAGGTCATAAATTTTTCTTTTAAAATACCTGGTATGAAGGTTATTTTCTAAAAACAATATAAAGTATATAAAAAAAACTTATGCAAACTTCTAATCAAATAAACCATAATTATTTATATAAATAAATAAAAAGTTATTAACAATAACAAAATTAAAATCTGAAAAATTAAAATATGGATATAGACCAAGATATTTAATAGTGTAATACGGTTCATTTACCCGATTATATTTAATGAATTTATTTATAAAAATTAATTTGTAACAAAAATTGACACATATATAAAATGTATTGAATAAAATAAATGGAAAACAGTCTATGTAAGGTTACACATATTAAAAATATTGTAAAAAAATAAAACATTTTTTAAAATAATTTTAACCTATATTAAACATATATAAAAAAATTTATAAATGAATCACACTAATCTCATAAAAATAATTAAACACACTCAATGTAATAAAAAAATAATTGTTATTTCAAAAGGGTTAAATAAGCCAAAAACAATTAAAAATGAAGGGGTATTAATCAAAACATAAATGCAAAAATTATTTTTAAAAATACATATAAAACAAAGAGTAATTTAAGAAAAAGGAAATTATATAAAAAATAAAAAAAATCAAAGAATGACCCCGGGCATAGTTTTGAAACCCGGCCTAGCAGGTCGACCCGGGACTCGGGGCTGGAACCAGGCCGAGTTGAAGAAAAAATAGGGAAAGGAAAAACCCGGTATGACCTGGCGACCTGGTTGACCCGAACAAAAACTCGTTTGCAACCCGTTGACTTTTGTTTTTTTACTAAAACGACGTCATTTTAATTTTTTAAAAAATTAACTCGGGCGACCCAGTCAAAACCCGGAACCCGTGCCTTAGACTTGGCCGGGACTAAAAACTATGAGTCCAGGTGTTGTGGGCATGGTAAGCCACGTTGCCCACAATGATAAAGCCCACACACTGATCTTTATTTATATTTTTTTGAAGTTAATAGGGCGAATGACATGTTTTTTGCGCCATTCTTTGCTGAAAAAATAAATGATGCGTCATTTGTCTTGGTAGACAATGCCTAATCTATAATTGCCTAGAATCTATGTGGTGGTTGAAAAAATAAAGTTCTTGTTTTTTTAACCCAAAAGCTTATTTTTAACCTCTCTTTACTTGAAACACTTAGGAAACTTTCTCTTTTTAAACCGAAATCCAACGACCCCTCCTTTCTCCTCCATTGAAAAAGAATCTTAAAAAAATGAAATATGGTATCAAAATATAGGATTTAAAAATTATAGGGATCAAATACCTAATAGATCAGAAAGGTAGGGACTAAAATGAACTTTTTCAAACAAATTGTAGAGCCACCACCAATGTTATCCGTGTTTTTCACTTAAACTCTTCCTTTTCAATTCAACCATTATCCCTAAAAAAAATATAATTGATCTCAAATTTAGGCTAAAAAAGCATAGTTTTGAAACCCGAACTGGCCCGGCGGGTCGACCCGGGCTTGGGACCGGTCTAGGTCTAAATAAAAACCCGCCTGAAAGTTGGCCAGGTAAAACCCGGTCGACCCGGAACCCAGGCAAACCTGGCCTCTTTTTTTATATACATAGCCATGAAACGACGTTGTTTTGGCCTTTTAATTAAAAGGCTAAAACGATGAACACAAACACTGCAGAATTGTAGACGCCATACAGAGATTATCTAATTAAAGAAAAGCAATTTCAATCTATAGCTCCTGTGCCCGTAATACATCTCCATTCTAAACACGGTGTCCCCCTTGTCAATGGGTTCTACCCTTATCGGCAGCCTCTTGTAATGATCTCACTCGTAATTAAAAGGCCAAAACGATGAAAACCAATGCTGCAGAATTGTAGACGCCATACAGAGATAACCTAATTAAAAAAGGCAATTTCAATCCATAGCTCCTGTGCCCATAATACGTCTCCACCCCAAACACGGTGTCCCCTCTGTCAATGGGCTCTACCCTTATCGGCAGCCTTTCGTAGTGATCCCGCCTTTTCCCTCCAATTCATCAAACCT
Source organism: Populus nigra (assembly GCF_951802175.1). Taxonomy (NCBI): domain Eukaryota; kingdom Viridiplantae; phylum Streptophyta; class Magnoliopsida; order Malpighiales; family Salicaceae; genus Populus; species Populus nigra. The sequence continues at coordinate 13,498,169 of NC_084869.1, forward strand.
GGACAACCCCTGCCTCGACACAACATATAACTCGCTGGTGACCAAGTGAGACCTGGTGGTGTATGGAAGGTTGAGAAGGAATGGGACCCTGTAATGCCCACAGACAAGCGGGTAGTTGTCAACGGTTCTGTAGATTCCATTGAAGACAACATCCCCGATTTAGATCAGATCCTGCATCAAGACATGATTGGAAAAGCCCCTCTTCAAAGTTCCATACGTGAATATCAGCATTATCATTGATGCGCGATTGCTATTGTTTTCTGTTTCGACGCTCATATGTTTTCTCTCTCTTTTTATGATTTTCTTTTCCTCTTTACATTGCTGTTGTTTTCTTGTTATATGCAGAATCACTTATTTGTTGTTAGAAAGCGAATTGAAGAGAGAGGGATAAGAGAGGGGAATTGTACTATAGAAGTCTTTATTTGATTTGTCAAAAACATCTGAGTCTCTGGCCGTGATGTTTTTATTTGATTTTTATTTTTTTGGGTTGACCTGGGTCAATCCATTTGACCCATGACCCGATCATTAGACCAGATCGATCACTGGGTTGGGTTTCAAAACTATGTAAAAAAGGCTTAATTATGCAAAAAAAAAAAAGTTTAACAATCCTATTGAAAACTCTAAAAAATCTCAATGTTAAAATTTAAAGTTAAATATGAGAGGATGAATAATAAAGTGGATAAAAAAAAAACCCACACACTTTATAATCTTATAACATGTTACACACACACACACACACACACACACACACACACACACACACACACACACACACGTATCATTTAACATATCAACTCTAATAATATTTAAATATCACTAACACGTATTTAGGAAGAATAAATTTAAAATAACAACTTTTCAAAGTTTTTAAACTTTCAAACAAGCTACTAAATAAATCCACTTGTTATGTTAAATAAATCCACTTGTTATGTTAAATAAATCCACTTGTTATGTTACAATCTTCAATTTAGATAAATTTTTTATTTTTTTTTCACAAATCCCATATTTTATCAATTTTCTTAGATTCAACTCAATGGGTGTTTGGTATATATCATGGTGTAAAATGTCTTTTAAAAATATTTTTTATTTAAATATATTAATATTTTTTAATTTTTTTATATCAATATATTAAAATTATAAAAAATATTAATTTAATATTTTTAAAATAAATATACGTTTTTTTTAATCTACCGTACTACATCCGAATTCTTCGTCTTATGTCAAGAACATGGTCGAAGATGCTTACCAATGTTAAAAAAAAAACGTTTAATTCGACACACGACTTGACCACACTGGATATTTGCCTCGAAGAGACGTACCAAAAAGCTACACGCCCTCATCATAGACGATACTGAACCTCCACGATAACCCAATAAAACCACGCCACATCATCCCCAACCTCGCGTCGCCACGCGTTATCAAAAAATCGATCACGGTTCCCCACTCCAAAAACCAGCACGTGTCCAATTATCACCGGCAAAACCCGTCAACACATTCCCTTACCAGTACAGCCGGTCATTCTCCGTGCTTCAATTCCCGCTAGGTATATAATCAGCTCCTTCCCTTTTCTCCTCTCTGTCTCTCTCTGTCTCTCTCTCTGATTTTTCGGTTTCTGAATTAGCCAAAAAAATTCTGCGTTTCGCTTTATCCAGATTGCTGTTTCAAGGTCAGTAGCAAAGTAATCTTTTGATTTTATTATGTATTTATTTTCCTGGAAAACAAATTATTATTTGAAGTATATTTCTTTTTTGATTTTTTTTTTGTTTTTTTGATCTTCTGAGCTCAAAAAAAGCAACCTTTTTTTTGTGTCTGTTCTAATTTTTGATCTGTTGATTTTTAAGCGACAATTAAGAGCTTGATTTTGATTAAAGTGAGGATCTTTTTGAGTTCTTGATTTTGAATGTGAGTAATTAAGTCGTGGTTAAGCTTGATTAGTTGTTAATAACATATAATTAGTGATTATAGGGGTTTTACGTGATAAATTTAAGAGTCTTTTTGGGTTTTAGTTAGGTAGTGTGGTTGTTGTAGCTAAAGCTTAGCTAAAAAAGTTAGGGTTTTCTTGGGGATAATTTAGGAAATTAGGTTTTCTGAGTTGTGGTTGAAGGGGGGTTTAACAAAAGATGATTAAATTTGGGTTTTTTTGGGGCTTAGGTAGTGTTGTAATTGTTACTAAATTTAGCCAAGGATTAGGTTTTTTGTGAGGTAATTAGGGTTTTTTCAGGGATAAGCTGGTTCTTGAAATTGTGGTAATTGAAATTAGTCTTCATTGTTGTTTTCTTTTTGGTGTTCTTCCTTTTTGCTAGTGCTGATGTAGAGTTATATTGTTTGTTTTAGATCCCTACAAGAAATTGTTGAAAGCTGAAACAGATCACAAAAATATTGGGTTCAAATTTGGTTGGTGACGCCCGAATTGTTGATTATATTGTGTGGTTTTTGTGAGTTTTATAATTTTGATCTGGGTTTTGGTTTTATAATTTTATTATTACTGAGGGGTTTAAGGATATTTAGTATTGAAAAAATTGGTCAGGGCTGGCTCTGGAGAGCTACTTAGATTCTGGCCACCAAGGGTCGGTGCCTGGTATGGTACCTTCTCGAGTGGCTGGAGCTTTAGCCCAATCTTCTTCAAGTTCTGGAATTTTCTTCCAAGGGGATGGGCAGTCCCAGGGTTTAGTTAACTCTCACTTGAGCTCATCATTTGGCAACTCATCAAATTCGATTCCTGGAACCGGGCGACCCAATTTGGGTCCGGTTTCTGGGGACATGAATAATGCGGTTTTGAACAGTGTGGCAAACTCCGGACCGAGTGTTGGGGCGAGTTCTTTGGTGACCGATGCAAATTCAGCGCTTTCTGGAGGTCCTCATTTGCAGAGAAGCGCAAGTATCAATACAGAGTCATATATGCGCTTGCCAGCATCACCTATGTCTTTTTCATCCAATAATATAAGCATTTCAGGCTCATCAGTTGTTGATGGGTCCTCTGTGGTGCAGCAGGGCAACCATCAGGACCGAAATGTCCAGCAGGTTCTGCAGAATCAGCAGCAACAACACGGTGCTTCAAGTGCTACATCCTTGCCCACATCACAAATTGGGCAAGTTTCACTTCCCATGGGTCCACGAGGCCAGGGATGCTTTCTTCAAGACCATAATAGTCTATCGCAAGTGCAAAAGAAGCCAAGATTGGATATCAAGCATGAAGATATTCTGCAGCAGCAGTTGTTGCAGCAACTGCTGCAAAGGCAGGACTCCATGCAGCTGCAAAACCGAAACCCGCAGCTACAAAACTTGATTCATCAACATAGACTGAGGCAACAGCAGCATCAACTTCTCCAATCTATGCCACCGTTGCAGAGAGCCCAGTTACAGCAGCAGCAGCAGCAGCAGCAGCAGCAGCAGCAGCAGCAGCAGCAGCAGCAAATGCATTTGAGGCAGCAAATGCAACAACAGGCCATGCAACCAGCATCTGCCCTCAAGCGTCCCTTTGATGGGGGTATTTGTGCCCGTCGTTTGATGCAATATCTATATCATCAGCGGCAACGGCTTGCTGTAAGTTCTTGCTGTTGTTTGATAACTCTATAGCAGATAACCTTTTCCTCGTTATTAATATTTGTGGCATTCTGATGTCGTACTAAATTCATGTTTTCCCTGGGTAAATATGTATGCTCATATACTTATTGCCCAATATATAAATTCATTTTAATTAAGCAGTTCCTGAAGCACAAATGTGTTTTTAATCTTGTCATGGACTTTTATTATTTTAACAGGAGAACACTATTGCATATTGGCGTAAATTTGTCTCAGAGTACTATTCTCCTCGCGCAAAGAAAAGGTGGTGCTTGTCATTATACGAGAATGTTGGGCATCATGCACTTGGTGTTTTCCCCCAGGCAGCTATGGTCAGTGTTTTTGTCCTTTTCCTGTTAATAAAGTTTTTCTATTTAATTTTTACTGACAAGTCATTGGACTCCTTACTGATACAAGTGAATAGATTTCTATTATTTTTCCTGATGTTGTTGAGCTTTAGTTTTTCCATTTTCTCATGGTGATTTCATATGTTGGTTAAGAGCAAGCAATAGATTTAGTAGCTTCAGTCATCACTTGTTTATTTGTAGACATCATGTTGTCATCACCTGCATGTAACAGTTTTTTTTTTCTTTTTTCAGGAGGCATGGCAGTGTGACCTTTGTGGTTCCAAGTCTGGAAGAGGTTTTGGTAAGGGAATTGTGATGCTTTGTAGTAATGGATGATGTGCCCCAACATTATCACTCTAATTCTTGGAATTTTTTTCATGTAAAAAATGACATTGAAAATTACTGGTTTGATTTTGGAAAGAATTGCATGTTAGTGTGAGATAATTTAGCTTCATAAGTTTACTGAATGCTTTTACTCTGTGCAATCATTTTTGTAATTTGAGTATCTTGTGTAAACACTGTCAAACTCTGGTCACTCTCGGAGTTGACCCTACATGATTTTATGGAAGTCAATATAGTGTAATGTATACATAAATCTATGGGAGGCAAGATTAACAAAGCATAATCTTGACTTCAATTTTCTTTCATGGAACTATTGCTTGTCAATTGGAGTGTTGATGCAAACAAATGGTATAATCTTAACTTCAATTTATTTTCACATTCAAATTGAGAATTCATATTCCCATTGGTTATCAAGCATAATTGTTGACATGAAATGAAACAGGCATGGGTTCCAAATCTGGATTGCATGGGGTGAAAAATTGGGATATGACAGGACTGATAAAAGTTTTTTTTTGTTGCTCTTTTGATGTTTAATGGTTGTTTCTGGTTCAATATTTTGGTCACTCAACTTTTTGGCCCTAATTTGCATCTATAATCATTCTCTTGGTATGTTTTTTGTGCACTTGTATAGTATCTATGTTATCTGCTATGAGGGTCATTCATAAAAAGGAACGGGACATATCTGGGTGCTTTGATTTTCTGGTTAATTTATTTTCCTTGGGCATTAGCTGAGGTGGGTTGTGCAGGATGAGCCCCGAGTTTAAATTCTCACCGGTGGTTATTTTTTCCTCAGATTTCTTCTGCCTATTTTAAGTTGACTTGTTTACGAGCGTTTATGGTGGTTTGTTGCGCTCTCCACAAGCCACCTTTTTTGAGGCTATTAAATTCAAATATCTACATTTTAGTAGATGAAACAAAATATGAACATCATCAAAGAGCCATCTGCAGCTCATTAGCTAAAAAGCTAAAATGCGTGATTTGGTTCTTTTCTTCATTGTTTTTTGGAATGTTAACATGATAACATGATGATTCCATATTTCTTGCTCGTCATAAAATACTCATAGGGCCACTATCTAGCTCCTGTTCAACCCTCAACTTAGATGTAACCAGTGTAACTTGGAACATCCTTGTGATTCATTTATTCTGGAGATTTAACTCCGATCTTGTTATGGGTTATTTTTTGCAGAGGCAACTTTTGAAGTACTCCCTAGGCTTAATGAAATCAAGTTTGGAAGTGGTGTCATTGATGAGCTTCTGTTTTTGGACTTGCCGCGTGAATTTAGATTGCCTTCTGGAATAATGATGCTGGAGTATGCAAAAGCAGTCCAAGAGAGTGTATATGAGCAACTTCGTGTTGTTCGTGAGGGTCGGCTTCGTATTATATTCACCCCTGACTTAAAGGTCAATATGAACACCGTTTCTGATACAAGTATTGATAATTTCTAAATTTCTTAATAACTGGCTAGTACTTCTATTCATTTTTAGATATTATCATGGGAATTTTGTGCTCGGTGCCATGAAGAACTTCTTCCACGGAGGGTGGTTGCACCACAGGTACTATGTTTGAAACATTGTGTTCATTGGAAAGTTCCTCTAGTTCTTTGTTTTTCTGGAGTGATGCTTCCTAGAGATGATCCATCACAGTTACCCTAACCAAAGAAAAACATGAGAAAATGAATAGAGAAATAGAGGCTGAAATAGTCATCTCTTTGTTTGGTTGTGAATGCTCTTAATCCAAAGCATTCAAGGATAAGCGTGGTGGATCTTCAATAACACCTATGAAGTTCTAGATAGCAATTACTGGATTGCACATCATTCGTCACTGTGATGTGAGCCCTCTTCAATTTTGAATGTTGTAGATACATTTTTAAGTTCAACCTAGTGAGTGCTTTTGCAGGTGAATCAGTTGCTCCAGGTTGCGCAGAAATGCCAGAGCACTATTGCTGAAAGCGGATCTGATGGGGTTTCTCAACAGGATCTGCAAACAAACAGCAATATGTAAGTAAATTGAGCATTCTCTTAATTCTTTCTTAATACAATTTGGTGCTGCTTATGCAAGCTTTCTGGCTGAAGCTTCTTGACTCATAAAGTTAATACACTCCTATGTTAATGAGCTTAGGTCCACACAGACCCCATCCTTGAGGCTATATTTCCTGAAATAAAAAGCATTTGACATGTTCCTGTTGTTTTGATGGACATAATTATGTTGTTTTGCTAACTCAAGCTCCCCTATTCATATGATACAATGAGTGCTTGAGGTATCTAGTGTTGATCCTGCATAAATGAAAGTTGTGGAGAGAGAATTTGGGTGTCCTTGAGCATTTTGGATGAAGTCTCTCAAGATTTGAATCTGTAGACTAGAACTTGCAGCTGAGACTGTTACCTTTCTAGACAGTGGTCCTCATAAATCTTTTATGTTCTAGTGGAGCATTAAACCATATAGCTTTCCTCAGGCATGACATTCACAAAACAGTGTCTCAACTCTTGAATGAGCTTTAAAATTTTAATTGAAGGCTTTATCAAATAATATTTGGTTTGCAAAGGAATGGATTATAATTATGGCTAGCAGTTAAATACTGATCCAACATTGATCTTTTATAAAGGGTTCTGACAGCGGGTCGCCAGCTTGCAAAGAGTTTAGAGTTGCAGTCACTGAATGATTTGGGTTTTTCCAAAAGATATGTCCGGTGCCTGCAGGTATAACTTTCACACTTTCTGGATCTGAATTTCTATACTGATAGAAGAATTACAATTTACTTTGTTTTATGATTTTTACTTCATTGTGTGACAGATATCTGAGGTTGTCAACAGCATGAAGGATCTGATTGATTTCTGTCGGGAGCAAAAAGCTGGGCCTATTGGTAAAATCCTTTTGTGGCTGGTGTTATTCCAATTTGTGTGTTTTACCCTATCCTAGAAGGTTTCTTTAGAATAAAATTTTGTTATGCAGTTCAGTGCTTTCTCAAGTTTAATATCTTGTGGTTGAGAAAAATTGGAGTGTTTTGGCTGTTTTGGCTTCTACTTTTCTTTCTTCCTTTATTATTTGCAATGATCTGTGTTGTAATTTTCTTTAGACTGAAAGGGTGTCTCGTGTTGATATATTTGCCTTATCTGCTGCTAGGAATTTTCTTATTAAGATTTTTCTGATGTTTGCATTCAACATGAAGGTCACTACCTGGGATGAATTTTATCAGAAACTGGCTCTGTTTGGTTTCATTTCTTTTATACAATCCTTATTATATTAGTTCTTAGACAGCTAACAATTTTGCGGTTCATTTTGACTATTCTGCTTTGTTTTTTTGTTGCCTGCTAATTCTGGTCATGAGAGAAAATGTTGTTTCAATCATAGACTGCATAAAGACCTGATGTGAATCCATGTCTGCAGAGGGCTTGAAAAGTTATCCTCGACATGCCACTGCAGCTAAGCTCCAGATGCAGAAAATGCAGGAAATGGAGCAGTTAGCAAGTGTTCAAGGTCTGCCAACTGATAGGAACACCATCAATAAGCTGATGGCATTACATCCAGGAATAAACAATCATGTCAATAGCAACAATCAAATGGTTGGTCGAGGTGCTTTGAGTGGTTCGGCGCAGGCTGCTTTGGCATTAACAAACTACCAAAATCTGCTCATGAGACAGAACTCGATGAATTCAAACTCCTGTTCACTTCAACAGGAGGCTGCTTCACCATTCAGTAATTCTAATCAGAGTCCATCGTCAAACTTCCAAGGAGCTGCTAATTTCATACAAGGATCCATGCAGAACTTACCTGTGAGTGGCTTTTCAAGTCCACATCCACCTCCCCAACAGCCCCAGCAGCTGCAGCAGCGCTCATTGAGCTCTAATAGCTTACTCCAACAGAGCCTTCCACGATCCTCCCATGGCAACCAGACATTGCAACCACAGATGATCCACCAATTGCTGCAGGAAATGTCCAATAACAGTGGGGGAGGAGTCCAACAACATTCCATTTCTCGGCAGAGTGGGAATGGTGGTGTGGCAAGGATGGGACTCGGTTTTGGAAGCAACAGTATGGCAACAGCACCAACTGCTTCCACTGTGTCAGTAAGTGCAGGAGGACCTGCACCAAGCCAGAGCAACAGTTTTAAAGCTCCTGCAAACAGTGATTCTTCAGCAGCTGGTGGCAACAGTGGGTTTAACCAGAAAGTACCAGATTTGCCTCAGAATCTTCATCTGCAGGACGACATTGTTAGTGATATTGCCCACGAGTTCACTGAAAATGGGTTTTTTAACAGTGACCTTGATGATAACATGGGTTATGGTTGGAAGGCATGACTAACAGAGGTGGACCAGTTATTTGCTCTCAAATGAGCGAGTGTTGGCCATCTGTATTTGTACAGAATATTCAAATATCTGCTTTCTCCCCTACCTCCCAAGCTTTTTCTAATTATGGAATTTGTTGTGGCATCAGGCACTTGCACTTCAGTAGGTACTTAGGTTTTCTATATTTTTGTTCTTTTGCCTTCTCATCAACTTGTCTTTTTAGGGATTTTTTTAATCAAGTCTTGCAAGTGTAATCTATTGGACAAAACTGGAACAGGAAATATGATATCTAAATGAGTTCTCCAATATTGTATTTAAGCTTGTCTAGAATGTAATCTATGAGAATTTTGGGCCACATCCTTTATGGCTTTGAGCCACTTATCCTGTCTTGGGTGGATTGCCATATTCTTACTACTTTGTGCCGAAATGTTCCCAATCGCTTCAAAATAAGATGGCTAGTACTATGCCTATGATTCATTTGTAGAGTACTGGAAAGTGACTGCCAGTTTTAGGGTATGGCTGATGGGATTTGTCACCGAAATCCACATCAATCTTATCCCATTCAAGCTCCTCCTATCTTTACCGAAACCAGATAAATGCTTCCCCTACCTCTCATTTGTTAGGCATTATCTTGCCCTCCTTAGGGTTTGACGCAGCGGCCTGCAAGTCACCTTATCTGCCTCGTCAAAAGGATTGGAACCAAAGTGGTGGCACTCCCACTCATTCAGGTTTTGTTTGATTAATGTTCCTTGGTGTTTCAAAATTAAGATTAACGCTAATGACTGACGTGGCAATAAATTGGTGGGCCAACTGGCAAAGCCCTAATCTTCGTAATCAGTAGAATGCCATTGGATAAGAATGCCAAAGTAGCATGAAGTTACAGATGAACTACCTTCCAAATCAGTCGGTCGCCACCCCGTCCCCATTGCTCTTATGCCCAAACTCGAAGACACAACAGGACCCACTGGGCCTAGAAGACCGCCAGTTTAGTGAAATCCCCATGAGAACAACAATCTCCCACGTAAAGAAACTATATATTTCTTCAAAGAGTTTCACTTTCTCAAGTCAAGGATTCTGTCTCTCCAATTTATTGTCCTGTGAATCTTTTCACAACAAGATTGCGAGAGAGAAAAGATTGTGGCATTTGAACTGAGTATGTGATCTGTCTCTCCAATTGGTTGATGCTTGTAATGGATTCCTGTAATACGATTGATTTTAACATCTTAAACTCCATCTTACACTGTCCGTTGAATTAGTGTTTATCTGGTTTTATTTCTATTATTTTTTATCTTTTCTATACTGGAATATAAACCAAATGTTACTTATACTCTGTACTTGTTCAGACCATAATTAGATGCCAATAATACAGGCGAGAGTTTAACATACAGATCTTCAATATTATAATCATCCTTCATTATTGTTTCACAAACACATGAACATGATCAATCCAAAATTTACATTGATTTGCAAGAATACAATATTTGTGGACCACAAAAAACTAACCCACCATTTTCATTTTTCAGCTAAAGCTGCCCCCCTAATATATTTCTTTACTATGTAACATCTCATGACCAATCCTACCTACAAAGATTTCATTTGCCTTAAAATTGCTTCAACTTTTCTCTAAATTCACTAGGACATATTAACACAGAATCCAAGCACACACCACCTTTAGTATGTGTACAATCAATCTGCATCATGGAAAATTTGAGCTTCATTGGGGTATTTTTGTTGTCAACAACAAAATCACCAACACAGTAATGCCCCCAGTTTCCTTGTTGATGCAAGTAACATTCTGATGAGGCTTGCTGGCCATTCGATGTTGAAAGCTGAAATCGGACAGGTTTAGCACCCCAACCATGAACCTGATCGACATTACAGGCTCGTCGGCCAAATTTTTTCGAGGTTTTTCCCAGTTGGAGCTTGAAGAATAGGCTATAAGTTCCTGCTGGAAATTCAAACTCTAATTCTCCCACTACTTCAAGCCACCATATTTGTTGAAGATACGCAATTGTGTTGAACCTACACGGCAACAATATTTAGTTCTAAATTAGTTCTTGCATTTTTGTAACTTTGAATTAGTTCTTACTATAATAATAATAGTAATTTTTTGTTTATGGCTGAAAACCCCAAGATTTTGGAAGACATTTTCCCTATTCATTGAAAAAAAAAATGTGTTTTTGGGTTCATCAAATTAGAAACATTGGAAGCTAGAAATTTAACGAATTTTATTCAATTTTATAAATGGATCCCATGATGTTAGGCTGTATTTAGTATTGCGATTTAATCATGTTTTTTAATGTTTTAAGTTTCAAATTATTATTTTCTAGTATTTTTGAATTTTTTTAATGTATTAATATCAAAAATAATTTATAAAAAATAATTATATTAATATATTTTAAATAAAAAATATTTTAAAAAATAAACTCTATCACACTTTCAAACAATACAATCCAAGTTCCATCATTATTTTAGTCATGCACACAAGGCATCCAAAGAAGTATTTAATTTCTCACAGCAGTCAAGGCAAGAAATATTCCAATAAATAATTGGCATAAAGTCTTCAATATTATAAATATTTTTCCATCTTGCGAATTAGTACTTGAAAGTCATTATTTTTAGTCAACTGTTTGCAGTATGTTCTGGGGATTAATTGTAGACATAAGAAATGGCCTGCTACTGGCCAGATATTGTATATTTTAATACTCTCTCGATCAGGGAAAACTGTGATCCATTTTTATTTTTTAAAAAAAATTATAAATTTATATGTTCATAGCTAGATAACCACAAACTTGCATAGACCTCTTTTCACTTGAATTTACTCGATTTTTGATGCAGTAATTTAAATCCAAAATCCCAAAAATCTTACTGATGCGCATCATGAAGCCTTCGATAGATCATGAATCTTACTTAATATATATAGAGAAACTCCAAAAAAAAAAAAAAAAAAGAATATATAAATATTTAACCTGGATTCCTCAGATGAAATATGATTCCAATATCTTCGATCATCTATCCCAGTTATCCTTAATGCCTTGTAAGAAACAGCTACACAAATCTTGCCACTACTTTTATCCAACCAAACTTGCTGTAGAAAATTAATCATGCGAAGATTTATCATTAAATATTAGACAAGAGATCTAGCATATAATTAATTAACTCATTTGCGATCTATTTTATTGCAATTTTACAAAAAAGCAAAAAAGAAAAAAAAAGAAGAGATCAGAGGGATATATAGATATATATACCTTGGTGCCATCTTCAAAGCAATTAGGTTGACACAATCTTGCATAGATCTCTTTCTTGCTCAAACTCTCAGGACTCTGACCTAAAATCTTCTCTACAAGATACTTATAGTTTGATGGAAGCTTTGTTTCCCACACAAAATCAGCCAAAGAAGCACCATGAAAAGTCTTGTTCACCTTGGCTAGTTTGCATATCTCAGGAGGATCCAAGTGCATAAGAATAGAAGCAACACTACTTTCTGGGATATCATCAAGATTAGGTCTTAATGGAGAAGAACCTCCCTCACTTTCCAAGGCCAAACTAGACGAGCCAGCTCCCATGAAGAAAGCGAGAAAATCCAAGAAAAGAAACAAGAAGATACCCTAGATTGATATCAAGAAATCCAAGTGTTTAATGGTAGAGGAGGAGGTAGTAAGTCATTTGGCAATTTGGAGGAGAGATTGAAGAAAGATGTATAACCTTTTTCTTCATGTGTACGAGGGAGGTATGAATTTTGGATTTTAAGAGAGACAGAGAGAGAGAAAGAAAGATGGGAGTAGTACAAGCCTAGAAGGGAGAAAAAAGGGATAAAGTAGAATTGAAAAACCTGTTTTTAATTTCTTTTAATTAATTCAAAGGAATATATATATATATATATATATATATATATATATATATATATATATATATATATATATATATATATATATATATATAAAAGCAAAGGATCAGAAGTTGTAAAAGGGGACGTGTACATGAGTGTGCATGGAATATATACATATATATTTCTCTGGTAGGGAAAAATATGTCATATTATTATCCACACACGGTTTTGTGGCGATTGGGAAACCAACCAATCCATATATTAATATACATAATACTCACTTATATTTTGAAGTCAATTGGAGAATAATATATATTGATTTCTATTGGGACTTTACTTTTTGAATTCTTTTTGGGGATAGATATCAAGAGAGGAATGTGTGTGGGGATTCATTGATTCAAGTGATCGTAGGTAGATTTAAATTATAAAAAAAATGCAAAAAAAAAGAAGGAATATATATAATGGATTCTGATGAAGAAAAAAAATTATATTGGATTTTTTTTATGTCAAAGTAGTTAATAAAAATTTCACCATATATTTTTTTAATAATAATTGAGGAATTCATTTGATCGATGCTAGTGTCATAAAGCTAAAGACGAACTAGAATAAAAAAGAATACACAATTATATATACAAAAATAAATTAAAAACTAAAACTAATTAATTTTTTTTACCATTAAGGTCTTGACGAGAGAAGAAAAATAGCATATCTAAGTTAACTCCTAATTTATTCTTATTATCATCGTAGTTTTAATTAAAAAAGAATAAATACCATCAGGAATTTTAACTACCATGCTTGCTGCAGCGTCTTTTTTATATGACTTTTATAAATAATTAAAAAAATAAAATTAGCTAATTAATACTTGTAAAAGGAAGTTTATTTTTGTTTAATCCAAAAAGCCCAAATACTTTGTGAAAGGTTTGTATGAAACGAATTATTAATATTCTTACTTTCTTCTTTTTTTATATCTGAAAATAATATTATCACTTACAAATATTTTTCTTTATTTTTCATAATTGATGGAATTTTTTTAACTCAACCCTCAAAGAAGATGGTGCTAGCGTATTTTGTTCTCCGGCGGGTGGCAGTTTTGAGTTGATAATTAATGGAGTAAATTAATGATTAAATCACATTAATTACTTACAATATTCAAAGTAATACTTACCTAAGTAGATTTTGTTGCTATATATAGAATTTTCTCCTGAAAACCATTCCTTTCCAATCCACAAGAAAAAAAAGGTCACGGAGCTTTTTGCACATGGTGGCCACTTGTTTAGCTTGAATGCTCACACACGTTTTTTTTTTTTTTTTTTCATATAATGTGTACCAATACGCATGACAAGGTATAATAATAATAAAAAAAACTTAGGATGAAAGAATTTACTTTTGATTTCATGTTTGAGTTTTTTTGTTATTAATATAATGGTTACTGTAGATTTATATAGTTATTAATATCAAGATTCATAAGACTAATCAAGACGTACACAATTAGTTAGTCCGACACTTAAGTTTCAATCACTAATCTCTAAACAATTCGAATGCAACATTTTTAATTTTCATAAAAATAATACAAGGTTTTTTTTTTTTTTAGATTTACACATTATCCTTACTTGGAGAGGCTCACTATGGGTTGCTCTTTCAGAGTGGTCCAACATTTCCAGCCTGGATTTTATTCAATATATATCAACTCACCGAATGATTTGATGTGTAAAGTGACATTTCTTTATAATTATACACATGAGATTCATGAGTTGTGTAAATGGTAAAAAAAGATCATGATTGCTTGCATCACACATATAGTTCATGGAAATTATATATCTTGCACATGGGACCATGCACTTTCTTCCCCTTGAAAATATATTTTATACCTTTATTTGTGTTAATTATTCAGTTTTCACTCTGTTTAATTAAAATCTCTATTGAATTAGAACCCGTAAAAATGTTCTTAATTTTTTCTTTTGGTTTAATTCCATGAAAGAGCTAGCTAGCGTGGCTTCAATTCTTGTTAGTTTTGACAGAATGGTATAATGGATTTATTTATAATAAAAGGGCTATGAACAAATAAATAAAAAGGTAAAATTGGGTCTACACCAAAATTATCGACCATGCATCTAGAAAATCAAACCTTCTTAATTAGCCACGACTAATCATATTTTAACCATTAGTATACTCAAAACAAAGAAGTCTAAATGAAATATATATTCATTATAATTACTTAATTTCTTCACCGGCCGATCATCATCATTTACCACCACCTCTCAAACCATTTCTTATCGAAATTCTATTTTCCCATGCATGGCAAGCTTTTTTCACACTAGAGGCTAGCACATAAATAAAAGTGAATGCTTTGTTGCTAGCTATTTAATTAATCGAAATTGCATAGCGCAGGAAATAATTTTGTTTCCTAAAGATGGTGACTAGTTAGTCCAATGGTCCTTCATGCTCTGCCGGGGCCTTCTTCTTTCCACGGGAATCGTCAAACTGGGATGTAATCAAATAATTACAAAGATTAAACTAGCTTAAGTTGGTCATTACTAAATTGAGAAACTTTCTCTCGAAATTTGAAGAAAAATTATGTCGTCCACTAATTTCACATGCTTAATCACGTTTGCGAAGCACTTTTGAACCCTATCAGACGTAGGGCTGACTCAACACAAATCATTCATTGAATTCATACACATGGAACAGTACATGTGTGTAGGACAAAAAGGGAGACAGATGACAGATTTTGGGTCGGAAATCATAAGGTTTGGACTGAAATCTCAAATGGTTGTATGTTTCTCATCTGAGTTTAAGAACACTATTGTCAAAAAATAATTGAGATAAGAAGGTTAGCTCGCAGTCTCAATACTTCTGCCAAAAGCTTTTAATGATGACAGTATGAAAGATGCGATGATGCAGATATATATATATATATATATATATATATATATATATATATATATATATATAGATTAATCTTTTTTTCTTCTAGCAATATTACTTTCCATTGTCCTAAAACACAAATCTTCCCTGGCTATTCCTCCATGGCCAAATTCATGGCCAATTATAGGGAATGAACTTCAAATGGGAA
The DNA here is from genome assembly GCF_951802175.1 of Populus nigra. Classification (NCBI taxonomy): domain Eukaryota; kingdom Viridiplantae; phylum Streptophyta; class Magnoliopsida; order Malpighiales; family Salicaceae; genus Populus; species Populus nigra. The sequence goes on from NC_084869.1 coordinate 13,513,605, forward strand.
ACAAGCCCCATATTTTTCTTCAGGTTGATGGTCCCCTCTCGTCCCTCCGACTAGGGACTCAACTTGTTGTGGTAGGGTCTTCTCGGAAAGCAGCCTCAGAAATCCTCAAGACCCACGACAGAGAACTCTCCGGCCGGTGTGTCCCTAACGTACCATTCGCAAAGGACCCCAAACCGAATAGGGACTCCATAGCCTGGACGGTTGAGTGCACTGACAGATGGAAGTTCTTTCGTTCCCGGATAAGAAATGAGCTATTTTTAGTCATTATATTTTTAATTAAAATTAAAAAAAAATACTAAAGAAAAGGAGAAATTACTATCCAAAAGACATTTCACATAAAATTATCTTTAATTTAAATTTTTTTTGAACTAAACATTAAAAGTAATGTTGTCTTTTCATAGAAAGAGAAGGAGAAGTTACTAGCCAAAGATACATTTTATTAATTATTTATTAAAATAAGAAAATTATCCCTGATTGAAAAAAGAAAAACTTTGAATTAGGCATTAGAAGTAATGTTGTCTTTTCACCAAGACATATTGTCTTTTATAAATTATAATTATAGGAGGTTAAATTGATCATTTTATTTTTTATTGCATATTAAAATTAATAATTTAATTCTAAAATAAAAAAAATATAATACCTCTTACTAAAAGAGCATTTTGATTTCATTTTATATTTTTTGAAATATATCAAATCATGTGTCCTTAAAAATCACTAAATAAAATATAATCTCAATCAATACTTCAAAATGGCTAAAAATATTTTTATGATTAAAAAAAACATAAAAAGATTTTCCACATCTAAATTCCTAGCCTAGTTGGTGAAATCTACCTTAGTATATGATTATGTTTTTTTGTGGGTCCAATAAAGATTCCATTTCAAAAGGATCGAAAATGACAAGTAATATTGATGATTGTGTTTCACTTTTCTATCAATGCTTATAAATAATAAAAATAAAAAAAACAAATAGGGTTGAACAAGAAGTTTCAATAAATCAAATTGATAATTAGAGGCCAATTGGTGTGAGGGTCCCAATTGATGAATCACATGGTTAATTTTGTACCGCATGCTTCTCCATCAACTCTAGTTCCTTAGCAGGTTTCAAACTAGGTTTTCAGAGCACTGTGTATGGGATCCAAGGTTGATTGTTCTAACCATGAATGAAGCCTAATCTATACGTATAGTCAAACCCAGTCATTAAAAATTAAAAAAAAAAAACTTATGATTTTTTCTGAATTTTATCAATTATAATTTTCTGTTATAAATGACCAATTGATGGCCTAGTGCCCTTGTTAGGCCAAGCCTTGAACCAAATTTGACAATCCTATTATTAATCTATGCTCTGGGAAAAGACAATTCTCAATTCTTTTCTCTCTTTGTTCAGTCAACCATTTAACAAAAATAAAAATATGAATATTAAATAAACACACAACATAATGGATTTTCATTTGAAAAATCTTGGTGTGGGAAAAATCAACGGGAATGTAGTCTGCTCAAACTCTTCCTCCAAGTCGAATAACAGGATCATAAAGTTCTTTCATAACCCAGATAAAGGATATATATTAAATCACCAAATTCATGATCACAAGGATGGATTCCATCAACAAAAAAAATAAAAATAAATAGGGCTATATCTCACTGATTAGGTGTTTTGAAAATCCTCAAATGTAAAAGTTTCTCAATGATCAGCACTATCTAAGCTCAAGAACTTGTTACCGGGAATAATATATCAAAATATTATTTTAATTAGAAAACAAATCATTCTCCAATTAAGATGTAAAAATGAAGAATACACTTTTTCTTCACCCTCTTATTTTTGGGCCATAAGCTCTTTCTCCCTGACACATGCAGAGCGAAGAATAGAGGTATTTTTATAATTCAAAACTCTGAAAGATCAAAAATATCATAAATATAAAAAAAAAATTCAAAATACTTAATTTTATTTTTTAGGTCTTCTTTTGCCAAAAAGGTATTTCAATATTTTATATAGAAAAAAACTAGAGAACCCTAATAATACTTAATAAAAAAAAATAAATTATGGAAAAATATCCCCTTCAAATAGGAAAAAACACTAGAAAAGTATCATAATAAATAATAGGAAAATAAAATAGAAATAAATAAAATTAATTAAGAAAAATATCTATTTTCCTAAAAAAGCTCTAGCATTAGTCTCTTTAGGTTGAGAGGAACTCGTCCTCGAGTTTAGTCTTTAGTTAAAAATTATTCTTCATCAAGAACATCATTTTATGTGTGAATCACCTTAATATGCGTTCCTAACACCTTTATATCGACCACTTATATCTCTAACACATTTTTAGACAGACAACTTTATTATGGATCCCTAACACAATAACTTGGTGCGGGTCGTCGCATCAAGGATCCCACCATTAAGAATTTGAATGATAACAATTGATATAGACAAAAACAATACACTAGTTTTTGAATGTTTTTTTTTTCCCAAAGGGAAACCTCCTCATCTCTTTTTATACAAGTATGTCATGTCATGCAACTTTTTTTAATCATGGTTGTTCTGTAACATACAACAAAACAAAATAATCACCAAAAACCATTGGGTTTTAATATCAATTGACACAGGTAACGTGAATGATAAGAGCTTTGTTATAAGTCAAAACCCTCTAAAACCAAAAACACCGTAAATATAAGAAGACTCTCAAAATATTTAATTTTATTCATTTTTATCTTCATTTGTTAAAAAGCTATTAAAGCCCTTTATATAGAAAAAAACTAGAGAACTCTAATAATACTGAATTGAAAAAAAATAAATTAAGGCAAAATATCCCTTTCAAATGGAAAAAAAAACTAGAAAAGCATTATAATAAAAAAAATAAAAAAATAAAATAGATAGAAATAAAATGATATTATTTCCATTTACAAAATGGTGGAATATCTATAGAAGATTTAGTGGTCGAGAAGAGTTTGTCGTTGTCCTAGAAAGATAATGTAATATTAGAAAGGAATCGCCTCGCTTATTTCAATTGAAAAAAAGAAGAAGAAAAGAATGGAAAAGACTACATATGATAAGAGTAAATTCAGAACCAGCAGCTCTAATCTCTGCCATGGTACCATGTCAAATGCCAAAATGAACTAACTAACAGCCACATCCTCTTTGCAGACACAGCAGTTCTGCGAGAGAAAGAAGAAGAGAGGGGTCAGGCATGCCTTCACGTACAAAGGCACAGCAAATAACTATGAGAAGATTACATTTAGTACGTAGCTGCTAAACAGTAATCAACATTGCCAAGCAAGAATAAATAACTTACCTTGTTATCTTCCATCCATTTCTTAATGCAATCCTCATGATATTGGTGCGCGCAGGGCAGAGTGACCAAGCGATCCCCCCTCTCGTATTCCATTTTGCATATCACACACCTAGATGCAGGCATGAAAGAAGAATTAAAGAGGATAATAACATATATAATCATAATTTAGAAGCTATTTTTTGGGAAGGTTGTAGGCATGACGGAATCGACATTGTCATGGTCTTTTACTTGCAAATGTGTGTGTCTGTGCCCCTGCTTATCACTTGCACATAAATGTTGTGCTGAATAGAACTTATAATTGAAGCTAATAATTCTCTTACTCTGCATCTCCTGAATTGCTTCTTGTGCTTGATGGACTGTACTTGTGAACAGGCAATCTAGAGATTGCTTTCCTTGACAGACCTTTGCTTACAGTACCCATGGATTCTTCGAATCGATGCATTTCCTGAACAAAATAACAGGATGTCGAAGTTATGTTCATATTATGAAGATCCCAGCAAGAACTTGTGAGTTATATGTTAAGACAAATGCCAAGAATTCTCGAACATCAATACATGTGGAAGACCGACCATTTCATTTTGATTTTTGTATCATTTGAAGCCACAACTTGCCAAGTTTTGACCAAAATCCCAAAAGAAAGCAGAGTTTACACTGATTTCTTATTGAAAACTTAAATGCAATAAACAACGTAAACTGTTGTAATGTAATGTGGAAAAGCTTGTTTGATGGAGCATACAACTAGAATTTCAAAGAAAAAAAGAGAAGAAAAACTAATGGAGTCTGCTAAAACAAGTCAGCTCAGAAATTTTACGAAAGCATGCAGTTCCCGTTCGAAAGCCTACCTCATATGACATATTATCTAAATCAACTTCACCGCCATCCCGTGTTCGAACATTAGTCTCCTGATCCGAAAAAGTAAGAAAATAGAAAAATAAAACTCAGTAACACACACACACAGCACTTGAAGAAAAATAGAAGAACAAAGAGAAAAGAGGGATGAGTTCATTATCTTACTCGAATAGAAGTTCCTCCACGATTAGCAGAACCTCCATGATTAGCAGAAGTTCCTCCACGATTAGCAGAAGTTCCTCCAAGATTACCCTCCCATGCAGAATCTGTAGAAATTCACTATTTTGGTCATATAAATAAGGATAAACCAAATTAACACTGGAAGTGGTCCAGTTGTTAAAGTCGTTTCATTATCAACTAAAGCAAAATTTAGAGACCACAAGCTAGATGAATATGTTTATTCAACTGAAAACCTGTAGAAATTTTACTCAAGTAAGTTGATTATAACAATCAGTTGAATCCATCACCAGGTCAAAACACGAAGTTTATACAGATAATAGTTTGAAACAGTGAGACTTCTGCCAGTCAATTGCTTGTCTGCGGTGCAGGAAGAAAATAACATTGATTCTTACTGGAAAATTCAGGAAGAGAACAAGACTTTCATTTTAAGGTCAAGGATAATCTAAAAGGGTTTCAAATTTAAACTCAATGAGATTTGAGAATGCCAGATGTTTCATTGCCATGCTTTTCCCAACACATTGTGCTGAAGCCTTGGAGCTATTTAATCACAGTGGAGGGTTTTGAATCCATTCAAAGAGACCCAGAAAGACAAAGAATGAACCCATCACAAGTTCCTACAAGGAAAATATTTTATGGTGTGTGGTTACAAGGAATGTTGTGATCCTACGACTTAATCTTAGTTATGATTTGCAGACTCCAAATATTGCAAGTCCAGGCTCTTGGCCAGCACCCAACTCCATTCCATTCACATTCTGTAATTTTCAATTTGCATAACTTTGATTTTCTATTTGTTTATATTGAGCCTAAGGAGGAGTCATCTCCAGGACTGTAACTAGTTGCATAATAAATAGCAGACACATTTTTGTAGATTTTAAACCTCACAGCATGAGATTTGTGAGTCTTTAGCAAGCAGACTATGGAGCGAGGAACAAAATCTAGCACTTGCCAAGAGTTATCCAAGAAGCTTAACCATTAACTAAATATGATTCAATTAAAGGTTCAAAATTTTTACCTATTATACTTCCAAAGGCTCCATCATATAAGGCCATAGTCCCCAAGCTATCCTCCATCTCCTGCAGTTCTCTAGCTATAGCTGCATCATCAGCTACATATGAATTGTAACTCTGATGCAGTTCTCTAGCTATAGCTTCATCATCTTCCAAATACGAACCATAGCTTCCATGCCATGGTTGTCCCATCATCGCTCCTAAGAACTGCCCCTAGTTACTCCTTTTATAGCATGATAAATGGCTCTAATTATATTAATTTTAGCAGTTTGTATTCACTAATACAGAAAAAAGGAGGTCAAATATATTCTAGTTACCATAAGGACCATGGATCCTAAAGGGCTTTCAAGTTTCAACTTCTAAACATGGTGTCGAGGATGCTAGATGGCTGACTGTCACGGCATTTTTTCCCTACCTCTAGATTAAGGATATTATGTAAGGCTTAAAGTGAAGGTTTTTCTATTTCATTCAAAGGGATCCGCAATAAACTGCATGAGTCCTATTAAAATTCTTAAGCAGGTCCAACTCAATGCCAAGAAGTAAGAACATTGACAGTTGCTTGTTATGCTGTGTGGTCACAGTGGAAAGCTCCGATGAGGCATCAAGAGTCACTGTTTCCATATAATCACCTTTGTTCTATAAGAGTCCCTAAAATTTTGTATCCTATTCAATTTTTCCGTTAAACCAGATGGGTATAGCCAGTAAAATAGCACAGTGCTGTGAGCTCTGCTCTTGAAGATGTCTAGTCCACAAAATATAGTACTAGCCTGCCCAGATTATTTGAAAGCTATGAACTCTTTTCATGAAGGTCAGCATCTAATCTTATTCAACCCATCCCGAACAGAATATGGTAAAAAAAGTGGGTTCTAATTTTATAATGATTTTTTTATTAACTTGAGATGTTAAGCATCTGTAAGCTCCACAATAAAATCTTTGGCATTCCTAGTTGTGCACTAAGTAATGTAGATTTAAGATTATAGAGTTAGGAACAAAACTTTGCCCATAGTTAACCATGAAAGGTAAGCAATTACAAGATAAAGATTAAATAAAAGTTGGTGGTTCTAACTAGTTGTGCTTCCTGAGTCTTCACCATATATTGACATCTCCTGTAGTTGTCTAGCCATAAATTCATTATCCAGCCATGAACCTCCAGCCGCCTGCCCTGAGTGCTGTCCCTGGTTTCTGCTTTCATAAGAACCACGATAATAGGATGCAATATTGCCATCGTCTTCGTATGATTCATACTGGGAGTATGTGCCCTGCATCATTGTTAGCCAAAGAAGAAAAAAACTTAAATTCACAATCATCAAGAACACAACTGCCCACATTATTAAGCTAATGGAAATGTTAAAACTAAGAATCTGATGTACATAGTGCCGATAAGAGTCTGAACTGCGGTCAGGATCAGCTAAAAACCGTTCAAAAAGTCTAGATTCAAGGGTATCCCAATAATTTGAATCGTTTCCATATTGATTTCCCTTCATGATTAACACACAACAGATTGGAAGCAATCTTATTTTACTCCACAAAATTGAAGATCCCTTCTCGTACTTCACCTTTCAAATCAAACTTCTCCTTACACTTATATGGGCACGAAATTCAGTACTCTCATGAGAAGAACTATTTATTATCATTAACAGCGCGGATCATTTATGATAGAATCAACACCATATCACAACCAAATATCCTCTTAATTCTCACTTTCATGCTTCAAAGTCATATTCTTTTTCATAATTAACCACAAAAGTTAAACACTTTAAATCTTTTCCAGGTTATGCCAAAGTTAATAATGAAATAAATGGTTACTAGTAAATCAACAAGTAATTATCTTGAACATAAAAAAACAACAAAATCTCTTCCTGAATCATTCCCATAAAGCATAAGGATGTTCATGAAAGAATAATTATTGTGTTTTAAGGCATTCAATAAATAAGATCAAATCTTTACTGATTATAAGCATGGAAAAGAACAATAAATGACAGTGACTCAAGATTATAAGAAGCAAGATTAAATCTTTACTACATTTTCCTAACTCTTGAAAATCTAAAATGATAAATGGATTCTTGAATTGAGCATTCAAGATAACTCCTTGAAACAATGTTCTCCTTTATTTTTTTTTTTATAATTAAAATTATAATTTCAGCAAGCTAATAGCTCAACTAATAATAATTAAGTGGTAAAGTGTCAAATAATTATCTCAATATAATAGTTTAAGTTATTAGGTGAAATCTCAAGATATGATTTATATTATTCTCTAACACACCCCCTCAAATGAAAGTCCTTTCAGCTTGAAATTTGCATAAACCCACATTATTATTTGCTTAATTTTTTATCAAATAAATAAAGATGGTAAAATTCAAACTCGTAACCATTTAGTCATTAAAACTTTGATATCATATCATAGAATTACCTCAATCTAATAGTTTAAACTGTTAAATGAGATTTCAGAATATAATTTATATTATTTTTTAATAAAAAACAATTAAATAAAAATATTTTTAATTTAAATTTTATTTACATTTTGCATTTCACGTATAAATATCAAGTGGGATCTCGAGTTGAAGAAAAAACAAATTAGCATCATTTAAGTGTCTACTGGGTGTCTCCAGATGATCCAATTTCTTGGACTGCGACAAATGCATAATTTGGCTGTAGCATTCATTAAATGTTGTGTGGTGGGCCTAGTTGTAATTAATAATAGCATTATGATTATTGTTTCTTGTTTGATTTTGTTGTAAATATTAATTCAGGTGAATGCACGCAGGACCATCAAATTCAATGGAGATCAGAGAGAGACTTTGACAATGGCATCTAAAGCCCCTTAAATTTATTCCAAAAAATCCACAAACTGATCCATCAAATATTAAGACATTCATTGGGGGCAAAGAAAGATGATTCAAAAACCAAAAAAAGAGAGAGATAGAAAAGAAGGCCTTTTGGACTTGTTAGAAGAAGGAAAATAAAAAAACAAGGGCTCTTCAAACATGGACGGCCTTCGACGTTCCTGTTCTTCTTCTTCTTTTTTTTTTTTTTATCAATTATTGTTGTTTTTTAAAATAAAAAATAAAAAATCAGTCACGTGATTGATTCCATCAAATTTGCAAAGATCATTCCACAAATGTTATCAGTTACATCTGTCCAGGAGATTACCTGTAATTGATATATAAATTAATTCTTTTTTGTGCCTTTTGAGATTTGCTGATATCATAACTTCTACTATTTTAAAATTAAAATTAAACCGGCAAGGTATGCTTGGCATTTTTTGAATGAGAATGACCCCCTCAGGTTAATGGCAAGGTCTTCTACTGTTAATGTTTGTTTTGTTTCTTATCAATGTCCACATACTGATTCTAAAAATCTTGCAATTAAAGAAAAAAAATGGTTAAAAAGAGAACCCATCAAATTAATTTGAACGAAGCAAAACATCGACATCTCTTTAACCAGGAGGTAATGAAGGCTTTGGAGGAGTAAAGTAAAAGTACTTTATTCAAGTAGACATGTCTCAACTTCTTGTTGTTGAGGTCAACCTATTCTTTCAGGCTCCTGAAGAATGGCATGAGTACACCAAGTTCAGAATCACATGAAGAGTGACAACAGAAGTAAAGAATGCGCATTCCATATATCCTAGTTATATCTTTTCCAGAACAAGGTATTATAATTCCTCTAATGGAGCTTCCAGCATGCTTGGCTGGTTATGGGTTCAAATCACATTTGTAAACAGTACAGAACACAATGTTTTAGACAAGTTTCCTTTGAAGTAGATACCTGAATGCCCAGTATGGCTCGTAATAAAGAGCGTATCAGGAATGCATCGGCTTTGAAAATGAAAGGTAATGTAGGAGATTTAATCCATCTAGTTTCATTTCGTGATGGTTTGGAATCTGAGGAGGATAGGAATAAGTCGTGGAAAAGATCCGAAACATTCCTGAGGCTTATGCCAGGAAAAGAAGAGGAGTTCACTGAAAGGATTAATGCATTAGACAGTGATAAGATCAGTTTCATCCTTGCTGATCAGACTATTGGATGGGCCTCGGTGTTGGGGATTTCTGCTCCCCCTTGCGGAACGGTGGTGTTCATGATCATTGCTCAAAGGAGGCTAAGCACGGAGGAGGATCACATCCACTCAACTCCCATCTCTCATTGCTATATAGGGCAACAGCTGCATACAGCAGCAGGACTGCTGGTGGCAGCCCTTCTCTTTCTTTCTCTCTTCTTCTCTCTTTTGTTCTTGCTCTTTCTCACACTCTCTCATTTTGTGCTGCACTCTTGGTGTCTATTTATAGGCTTCAATGACAGCTCCTCTTGCTCATTTGTCAACAATGGTGGCTGCCAAACTTACCAAACTTTGACATTAGACAATGGTTGTTGGCTGCCACCAACAACCCACTATTGTAGCCTCTTTCTTTGATAATGTCAAGGGGCTGCAAATGCTGCACCAGCAGCCCTCTTTGACTCTTACATGGCAGCCATCTTCTTTGATGATAACAACCATCTTCTTTGACAATGACAGCCACATAATTGTCAATATTCCAACACTCGGAACTTGCAGAAAAGAAGGGGATCAAGTGAGCTGCGTTTTGTTCTGCTGCAGCTACAATGTTAGTCCAGAGATTCAACATCCCAAAGCTCATTGAAGATGGAATCATAGATAATGAAAGCCAGTTCTTTCTCTCACCACTTTCTGTTTGTCCTGTTGTGATGTTGTATTCAGTTTTACTATCAGTAACACTTCATGGAACGTTTTGGTTCTGTGAAGGTGATGAATGCAGAGATAGCTTGCTAGCTAGGTTCAATACAAGAAGTATGAACAAATAATGGTGTCAATATAGATATCGGAGCTTATTGAGTGTGTTTGGGATTGTTGTAGCATTTGTGATTGTGGTTTGAAAAAAGTTGTTTTATAAAAAAACAATTTTAATTGGGATTGGTTTAGTAAAATATATGTTTGGTTAAAATTGTGGTTGATATTGAGGTTGAATAAAAAGTAATTTCATGTGTTTGGTTAAGAATGCTTTTCAAATTGAGGTTATAAAATAACTAAAAAAAGACATTTAGTAATATTGATTGTTTTTAATTAAAATATTATAGATTTAACTACTGTTATTATATCATGAAATAAATAATATTTTATATAAAGTATTTTTTATTGTTCCATTAAACTATCTGCAATTTCATCACGTTCGAAATCCATGTGACAAGGACTACAGTTTCCATGACTTCATGAGCATGCAACAATATCAGGTTCAATATCATCAGGAGTAAAATTGAGATTACGATCAAATTCTACAAATACTATGTCATGATGTGATCTTCTTTTAATGTAATTACGTAGTACCATTGAATAATGTTAAACACTATGTTTTCGAGTAAAACACAAAATCTAAGAAATTTTGCTTGATTTTTTTATTTTACTAGTCGGACCCGGTCCAATGCATTTAGGTTCGGGCAGGACCAGGTCCTGCCCATGAACAGTGGAGACGCTCTCCACTGTTCACTTTGCAGAATAGTGGAGATGGAGAATGCAGCTGAAGAAGAAAAAGGTGAAGGCGAAGGGGAAGAGCGAACTACCCTGCGCGGTTTTCTCCCCTTTGATGGTGGTGTTGTTGTTGTTGATGGGTCCAAAAGGTAGACGGTGGTGTCCTTTTTCTTCCTACGTTGGCCTCTGTTAAAACTTTCTTTTTTGTTTCTGTTTCGGCTTCCCAAAGTAACCTCTCTGTTCTTGAAAAACTGAGGTGAGATGCTATTTGTAAAGTTTAGTATTTTTGCTTCTGTTAAACCTGAGGTACAGTCTCAATTTATGGTGGGTTCCACCAAAATAAAATCGCGTTTTACTTTAAGTAAACATATATTTGTGTGACTCAATCTCAATCTCACATACGGCCGCATTACCAAACAGCCACTAAATTATGAAAATTTGAAATATTATTCTCTAAATTATGAAAATTTAATCACGAGGCTGGTGCATTTTTGTCAAGAGAGTGATTGAGATTGGTGAATTGATATTTCCTAGAGTAGGCGGTGAAATCTACCATAGCACATGACTATGTTTCAACTACGTCCTATCTTTGATGGGTCCAATAAAGATTACATTTCAAAAGGATCTAACATAAGAAGAAATATTGATGATTTTTGTTTTGTTGATCCATCACTTTCCTATCAATACTTATTAATAAAAAAGGACAAATAGTGTTGAACAACAAGTTTCAAGAAATTAAATTGATAATTATAGGCCATTGTTGTTAGGGTCTCAATCTCCTCGAACATGAATCACATGGTTTTTGTACCACTTGCTTGGCAATAGGGATGCATGGCATTTTTTGTCCAAAGAAAATATATATATATATATATATATATATATATATATATAAAAGTTATTGGCTCACCACCACAAGATTGGATCTGAGAATAAACCCCTCAGGTTAACGGCAAGGTTTTCTACTGTTAATGTTTGTTTTATCTAATTATTGGCAACAACAGTCCGTAGTCAGCAGCTAGCTTGATTGCCTCTTCCCCCATTATAAATAGAAACATAGTTAATGTTATAACACACCTTTGTATTAATTCATGGAAACCATGGTTTCAATAAGTGTTTTAGCAAACTCCTATCCATCCTTTCCCATGTTGTTTCTTTTAGCAATATTATTGTTACTTTCCCTTGTCCTAAAACACAAATCTTCCAAAGTCCCGGCCATTCCACCAGGGCCAAAATCATGGCCTATTATAGGAAATGTACTTCAAATGGGAAACAAGCCCCATATTTCCTTGACTAAATTAGCACAGGTTTATGGTCCACTCATGTCCCTCCGACTAGGGACTCAACTTGTTGTGGTAGGGTCTTCTCGGGAAGCAGCCTCCGAAATCCTCAAGACCCATGACCGAGAACTCTCCGGCCGGTGTGTGCCTCACGCATCCTTTGCTAAGGACCCTAAGCTGAATGAGGACTCCATAGCTTGGACGTTTGAGTGCACCGACCGATGGAGGTTCTTTCGTTCCCTGATGAGGAATGAGCTATTCTCTTCTAAAGTCGTTGATGGACAGTCAAGAACAAGAGAAACCAAGGCCAAAGAAATGATAGATTTCTTGAAAAAGAAGGAAGGCGAGGGAGTCAAAATACGAGATATTGTGTTTGTTTATACATTTAATGCATTGGCGAACATTTACTTATCAAAAGACTTGGTAGATTATGATCAAATTGGAGAGTGTCAAAGAGTGTGTGGGCTTGTAAGGGAAATGATGGAGTTACATACAGCTCTAAACATATCGGATTTGTATCCTATACTTGGTAGTTTGGATCTTCAAGGTGTGAGTAGAAAGTGTAATGAGTGCGAGAGTAGAATTCAAGAATTATGGGGGAGTATCATCAAAGAACGCAGAGAAGGCCGCAACGATACAGGAGATGATGATAATTCCAGTAAACGTAAAGATTTTCTTGATGTTTTGCTTGATGGGGAATTTTCTGATGAGCAAATCAGTTTATTCTTCGTGGTATATATGATCTCTAACTTATACACTCATAATACATTCCTTTTGTTGAGATATTAGTAATATCATTTGCATTATTTCATGGGAGCAGGAACTCTTAGCTGCAGTATCGGATAGTACTAGCTCAACAGTCGACTGGGCGATGGCAGAACTGATGAGGAATCCACAAGCAATGAAACAACTTCGCGAAGAACTTGCTGGAGAAACTCCTGAAGACTTGATAACAGAATCAAGCCTATTAAAATTCCGTTACTTGCATTTATGTGTCAAGGAAACTTTGAGATTACACCCTCCAGCACCATTACTAATACCTCACCGAGCAACAGAAGATTGTAAAGTTTTGGACTACACCATACCAAAGGACACCCAAGTTCTTGTGAATGTATGGGCAATTGCAAGAGACCCTGCCAGTTGGGAAGACCCTTTGTGTTTTAAACCTGAAAGATTCCTGAATTCTGATCTGGATTACAAAGGAAACCATTTTGAGTTTTTGCCTTTTGGAAGTGGAAGGAGGATTTGTGCCGGGTTACCAATGGCTGTTAAGAAAGTTCAGCTGGCTTTGGCCAATTTAATCCATGGCTTTGACTGGTCTCTACCAAATAACATGCTTCCTGATGAACTAGACATGGATGAGAAGTATGGTATCACATTGATGAAGGAGCAACCTCTTAAGCTTATACCGAAATTGCGGAAATGATCATAACTTCTTGTGGTTGATGATGGAGCAACCTTTTAATTCCCGTGTTTTCTGTTATCTTGCGTGATTGTTTCCTGTACTGTGTTGTGATCCATGAAGCATGTTAGGCTATTTGGTGTGGTGTTGTGCTATATGTATACAATCTGTTTAATAGCTTACTAGTTTTGTTTGAAATAAGATTATTGGAAGTCTCTGAAGAGACTACATCAACTCTATATCAGTAAAGAACATCCTCTTCATCTCATACTTCAAAAAAGCTAGAGTCTTTCTCACAATGATTGATGAATCTTAAGGTAATTCCTTTACTTGAACATGAGAAACAGAAAAATGTATGTGAAGGTGAGATGTGATTCCTGCCTTAACTTTATCCTCATCCGGCAAAGCTTTAATGAGTTTCTTTGTAATGTTTTGAATTAAAGGGATAGGAAAAGGCTAGAAAGCCCTTGAAGGCTTAGATGTAGGAATAAATTAAATGAGGGGTAGTGTGGTAATTGAATAATAGTTGATAAATATAAATAGAGAGAAGGAAAAAAAACAAAAGAGGGATCTAAAAATTTGAGAGAGCAAACCGTGAGAGAGAAGGGAGAAAGAAGAAGAGAAAAGAGGAAAATTAGAAGGGAAATAGAAAGGAGTTGAAGAGAATAAGTTTAAAGGTAAGATTTAGGTTGTTAAATATATAAATGTATGTTAATTGAACTTAATTTCAGTTTTGATGAATGTTAGGGTTTTGAAAATTTGTGTTTTGGGTTTAATTGATGAATTAAATTGAATGTTATAAGGTTGATTGTTATGGGTAATTGATTAATTAGTTGATTATGGAAGATTGTGATGATTTTGAGTTATGGTTTTGTTGAATTATGAATTTGTGTTAGAAATAAGGAATGAACAGTGGGTTTTCTGTTGAAAATTCTGGGTTTGAGGTTGAAGATGATGAAAATTCAATTTGATCCCTTAATTTTGGAAAATTACAGTTTAGTCCCCAAACTTTGGAAAATTACAGATTGGTCCCTGGGACATATTCCGAGATTCTGAACAGAATAAAATATGAATTATGGGCAGAATTACTGCATAGTTATGAAATTTTAACACTTTCAATTTAGTCCTCCAATTTGACAAAAATTACAATTTGACCCTAAAAATTTGGTAAAATTCCAGAATGGTCCTTGGAGTATAATGAGATGATCTGGACAGAAATGAGGACTAATTATGGTCAGAATTTTAGTATAGTAATTGATTTATGACAATTTCAGTTTGGTCCTTCAATTTGACAAAAGTTACAATTTGACCCTTAAAAATATGATAAATTCCAGATTAGTCCCTAGCTGTAATATTAGCTTGTGCAGTTTGGTTTGATGAATAATTGAGGGTTATTTAGTGAATTATTATCAATTTTATTATTTGTTTTATTATGGATTAGATTTCGGGAAAACCGTTAGATTTTGGGTTTTTAGAAAAATAACTAGTTTAGTCTAAAAACATATAGGGTTATGGAATATACCCTTAGATAAGTGTATTAAATAGGTTATATGTTCTTTTGAGTCATTCTTGAATATGTCTCATTTGTATTCAGATAATCCTGATATTCTACCGGCGGGACGTCAGTAGAATTTCCTTCGATATCAGCTTTGAGTCTTGTTGCTTTCGAGTCAGGTGAGTGGATAATTTTCCATATGCATGAGAAATAGTATAAATATTTGATTTGTTAATGTGAATTGAATCATGTTTCTTGATAATATATATGTTGATTATTATCCTTGTTATGATAAAGCATGATCAATTATTGAATCTGAATTCTTGATATGAGCCAACATAGATTTTGAATTGACTTCTGAATTGATAGATCCTTATTTGATTGATGTCATGAGTTGAGCTTTAAGATATAAATATGTTTGTTAGATTATGATTATGAACCTATGGTATGTCAATCAGAATACCCATGCTAATAGGGTAGTGTTAGTCTTTGTGCACATCATATCTGAACCCTAGTTGGTCAGGGGAGTCACCAACCTATGTGGATTGATCATCCCACAGTACGGAGCCTCATGCTCATTGCATTTTGATTTTCTGACGAACTTTACCATTTGATCTTCTTGTTATGGCTTATTTGAGAAACCTTTCTATAAGAACCTAGAGCCATACTTGTATATATGTTTCTCATTGTTGTATTACCTCGTGTGTGTATATTGAACGTTATCTACTCACTGAGTTGTTGAACTCACCATCTCATTATTATTCTTTTCAGGCTTATAGCTTGATAGCAGGTTGCTTTTGTTGAACCTTCCGAACCTACTTTTTGGTTGTAATTTGTACATTCCTTTTATGTCAAGTTAGTGCTCCAAAACTATGAATTATATTAACTCTTGTATTAAGACAATTCAATTATATTATGAAGTTGATTTTGTTATTAATGCTACGTTGAACTCTGATTAAGTTAGGATAAGTTTGTGTGTAAGTTTGGGTTCGCATAGGTATGGAACCTTGGAGGGGAACCTTGCCTATGTGTCGGTCATGGATCCGGGATTCGGGTCGTGACATTCTTATAACCAGTTTTTGTAAGAATCTGGGGAAGGCGATGAAGGACGACATAATGACGGGTTGGGTTCTGTATCTTTTTTAAAAGAGTAATGTCAATATGCTATACATCCAGGACTGAGTTTTCGATTAATATTTAACCATTGATGGAAAAAGCAACTAGGTGTTACAGACAATCAAATAATTGATGTTCTTTGAAATAGATATTTCAAGATGATAGCTACACTCAAACAACTTGATACTTGGTTTTTCCAAGATAATACAGAGGCAGTCAAGTGGCCATAATCTATAGCAAGACACCTTAACTAAACACAGCTGCCTTAGGAAAAGATAACAATAATTTTGTTTTATGTTGGAGTTTCTTTCCTCACAGAAGAAAAGTTGTGTTAGCTATTTGGAGACAAGCAATGTCCCACCTCCACTATGTGCTTAGTGGGAATACCTAATCTCCACTACACAAATGGAGGCAAACGGTGGGCATAAATCATGGCATGATTTATGCCCTTCACTCCTAGCTTAATATATATGTATGCTCAATGAAGAGCTGAAGAGTTAGAGTGTGAAGAACGCAGATAAGAAGAAAACACAGAGAGAGAGAGAGAGAGAGAGAGATAGACAGAGTTGAGTTGAGTAGAGAAGGTTTTCTCCTCCTCCTTGTTTTGTTGTTTGTATTGTTTCTAAGCTTGATTAATACAAATCAGTAGCTCCGTGGAGTAGGCAAGTTGTCGAACCACGTAAATTGATGTGTGTTTGAGTTCTGGAATTACCCAACAACTAGTATCAGAGCCAGGTTCTTGAAAAAAGAGGGTGTTTGATCCAAACTCAAAAATCAAAGTTCTCAAAACGTGTTTTTGACATTACCATCGTGTAGGGGAAGACACGAAGAATTCACTGTTGAAAACCCGGCGAAGAACCGACATCCTGCATGCCCGCACGCGCCAACACACGCCGACGATAGCACTGCCCGCGCGCGCCCACGCTCTCCACGCGTCGTCTTCGCCCGATTGTCTACAACTGAACCAGGTTGACCCGCCACGTCATCAGCCAGGCCAGCAATTCTGTACAGTCATCCGTCATGTCATCTGCACAGTCATCAGACACGTCATCACTGCCACGTCAGACGAAATTACGCGTGCATTTGCCACGTCAGCGAACGTGGGTCCCGTTGTGCTTACATGTATGACACATCATCCTACCATGTCATCTATTTGGGTTTTT
Organism: Populus nigra; assembly: GCF_951802175.1. NCBI lineage: Eukaryota > Viridiplantae > Streptophyta > Magnoliopsida > Malpighiales > Salicaceae > Populus > Populus nigra. Next base: position 13,530,851 of record NC_084869.1, read on the forward strand.
GATTCAGTTCTTCGCAGACACTATTTGGCTTAACACGTGGCTTCATCTGCACCGTCTGTTGACCTAAAACTTTGACTGTTAAAATCTGAGCCATCCGAAGTGCGATTTGGGTGATCTCAGTGTCGTTTCTAATATTTTGGGTCGTTCCGGACACATTTGTAAGGTCAGATTTGACAGATTCAAATCCGAGACATAATAAAAATGGCAGATGAAATAAAGGCCGCGAGAATTGAAAAATTTGATGGAACAGATTTTGGATATTGGAAAATGCAAATTGAAGACTATTTATATGGGAAGAAACTTCCTCTTCCTCTGTTGGGGAGAAAACCAGAGAATATGCCAGAAGAAGATTGGCTACTTCTTGATAGACAGGTTTTGGGCATTATCCGGCTATCCTTGTCGAGAAGAGTTGCTCATAATGTTACAAAAGAAAAATCCACTACAAAATTGATGGAAGCCTTGTCTGGAATGTATGAGAAGCCCTCAGCAAATAACAAAGTGCACCTGATGAAGAAGTTGTTCAACTTGAAGATGATAGAAAGCACCCCTGTTACACAACATCTTAACAACTTCAATACCATCACAAATCAATTGTCATCTGTTGAGATTGAGTTTGATGATGAGATTCGTGCACTCATTTTGCTAGCTTCATTTCCAAGCAGTTGGGAAGGTATGAGGACAGCCGTGAGCAACTCAGCTGGAAAATCCAAACTGAAATATGATGACATCCGAGTCTTAATTTTAGCTGAAGAAGTGCGAAGGAAAGACTTAGATGAAAGTTCAAGTTCAGGATCAGCTCTCAACATCAACACTCGAGAGAGGAGACAAGATAAAGGCTTATCCAGAGGCAAGTTCAGACCCAGAAAGCAGGTTGAATGTTGGAATTGTGGCAAACCTGGTCATTTCATGAGGAATTGCACAAAACCGAAAAAACCTGAAGCTGACTCTGCAAACGCTACCACAGATGAGGTGCAAGACGCTTTGATTCTTGCTGTAAAAAGTCCAATTGATGATTGGATTCTTGATTCTGGTGCTTCATTCCACTATACACCACACCATGAGATGATGCAAAACTATGTTGCTTGAGATCACGGTGTAGTCTATCTGGCCGATGGACAACCAATGGAGATTGTAGGTATAGGATATGTGCAAATCAAGACACTGAATGGATCTACATGGAACTTGCAAAATGTAAGGCATGTTCCTGGACTAAAGAAGAAGTTGATCTCAGTCAGACAACTTGATGAGAGTGATCATTCAATCCTTTTTTCTAGAGGTATGTGGAAGGTATCAAAGGGAGCAATGGTTTTGGCTCATGGAAAGAAAACCGGCACCCTGTATATGACCACAAGATTTGCAGACATTATTGCCTCTACTGAAGCAGAAAATCAAGCACAGTTATGGCACTATAGACTCGGCTATATGAGTCAAAAGGGGATAAAGATACTTCAATCGAAGGGAAAACTACCAGAGCTTAAAAATGTTGATCTAGACATTTGTGAAAGCTGTGTTCTTGAAAAACAGAAGAAGCTCAGTTTCTTAAAGGTTGGCAGAGCCTTAAGACCAAGAAAACTAGAACTGGTGCACACAGATTTATGGGGACCGTCTCCAGTAGCATCTCTTGGAGGTTCTCGGTATTATGTAACTTTCATTGATGATTTTAGCAGAAAGGTATGGGTCTACTTTCTGAAAAATAATCTGATGTGTTTGAAACATTCAAGAAGTGGAAAGCTATGGTTGAGACTGAATCAGGTCTGAAGTTGAAATGCTTGAGATCCGATAATGGAGGAGAATATATTGATGGAGGTTTCAAAGAGTATTGTGTTGTTAATGGTATCAGAATGGAAAAGACCGTTCCAGGCACACCGCAACAGAATAGCACTGCTGAACGGATGAACAGGACCATCAATGAACGAGCTAGAAGCATGAGGTTGCATTCTGGGTTACCTCAGACATTTTGGGCCGATGCAGTTCATACTGCAGTTTACTTGCTCAACCGTGGACCATCAGTTCCTTTGGAGTTCAGATTGCCCGAGAAAGTATGGAGAGGAAAAGAGGTACAACTCTCTCATTTAAAGGTCTTTGGGTGTGTTTCCTATATGCATATAAATTCTGATGCTCGCAACAAGCTAGATGTCAAATCCAAGAAATGTTTCTTCATTGGCTATGGAGATGAAGAATTTGGATTTCGGTTCTAGGATGATCAAAACAGAAAGATTATCAGAAGCAGGAACGTGATCTTCAATGAGAAAGTTTTGTACAAAGACAGATCAAGTGTAGAAACAGACATGGTTAATTCAGATACAAGTCCACAAAAATCTGAATTCATAAGATTAGAAGGCCTTCCTGATGTTACAGAGCAGAACAAAACTCAAGAGTCTTTACAAGAAGATTCAAGCACATCTGTACCCACCACTACATAAGAAGATACAGAGCCAAGTGAACCAATTGTTTATGTTCGCAGGTCTTCAAGGACTGTAAAGCCCTCACAACGGTTCACATTTCGACTGAAATATATTTTGCTGACAGATGGTGGTGAGCCGCTAAGTTATGAAGAATCCTTACAAGATGGAAACTCAAGCAAGTGGGAGTTAGCCATGAAGGATGAGATGAGTTCGTTGCTGAAGAACAAGACTTGGGAGCTAACCACACTGCCTGAAGGAAAGAAGGCTTTGCAAAACAAGTGGGTTTACAGAGTAAAGACTGAGCATGACGGAAGTAAACGATTCAAGGCAAGACTTGTTGTAAAAGGGTTTCAACAAAAGAAAGGAATTGACTACTCTGAGATATTTTCTCCAGTTGTGAAGCTTACAACAATCAGAGTTGTTCTGGGGATAGTAGCAGCAGAGAATTTACATCTTGAACAATTAGATGTAAAAACAGCCTTTCTTCATGGAGAATTGGAGGAAGACATTTACATGCAACAATCAGAGGGGTTTGAAATACAAGGAAAGGAGAAACAAGTCTGCAAGCTAAAGAAAAGCTTATACGGCTTGAAGCAAGCTCCAAGACAGTGGTACAAGAAGTTTGACAACTTCATGAGTAGTTCGGGATACACAAGATGCCAGGCTGATCATTGTTGCTATGTCAAACATTTTGACAACTCCTATATCATTCTACTATTATATGTGGATGATATGTTGATTGTTGGATCCAGCATTGAGGAGATTGACAAGCTGAAATAACAATTGTCAAAACAGTTCGAAATGAAGGATCTGAGAGCTGCTAAACAAATACTTGGCATGAGAATCATCAGAGATAAAGACAAAGGCATACTAAAGCTTTCACAAACAGAGTATGTCAAGAAGGTTCTCAGCAGGTTTAGTATGGATAATGCTAAACCAGTAAGTACACCTCTGGGGAATCATTTCAAGCTCAGCAAAGACCAGTCACCAAAAACTGAGCTAGAATGTGGATACATGGATAAGATTCCATACACCTCAGCTATCGGCTCTTTGATGTATGCTATGGTTTGTACCAGACCAGACATTGCCCATGCAGTGGGAGTTGCAAGCCGATATATAAGCAATCCTAGAAAGCAGCATTGGGAGGCGGTGAAATGGATCATGAGGTACTTAAAAGGTTCATCGGAGACATGTCTCACCTTCACAGCTGGTGGTTTGAAACTTGAAGGTTTTATAAACGCTGATCTAGTAGGAGATGTTGATAGCCGAAAAAGCACTATTGGATATGTATATACTCTAGGAGGTACTGCTATTTCCTGGAGTTCTACCTTGCAAAATATCGTCGCTCTTTCAACAACAGAAGCTGAATATGTTGCAGTCCCAGAATCTGCAAAAGAAATCGTATGGTTGCAGAGTTTTCTGAAAGAATTGGGCAAGATGAATGGAAAGGGTACTTTGTATAGCGATAGTCAGAGTGCAATCTTCCTTGCCAATAATCCAGCATTTCACTCCAGGACTAAGCATATTCAGATCAAATATCACTTCATCCGACAATTGCTAGACGAGGAGCAACTACTGCTAGAAAAGGTCTGCGGAAGCAAGAATCCAGCTGACATGTTAACCAAAGGAGTTACACTTGATAAACTGAAGTTGTGCAAAACTTCAGTTGGTCTTCAAGGATAAAAGATATTTTCATTGTTTGTCTCCAAGTGGGAGATTGTTAGCTATTTTCATGGCATGATTTATGCCCTTCACTCCTAGCTTAATATATATGTATGCTCAGTGAAAAGCTGGAGAGTTAGAGTGTGAAGAACGTAGATAAGAAGAAAACACAGAGAGAGAGAGAGAGAGAGAGAGCTAGACAGAGTTGAGTTGAGTAGAGAAGATTTTCTTCTCCTCCTTGATTTGTTGTTTGTATTGTTTCTAAGCTTGATTAATACAATCCAGTAGCTCCGTGGAGTAGGCAAGTTACCGAACCACGTAAATTGATGTGTGTTTGAGTTCTGGAATTACCCAACAAGTTGGAACTTGGAAACTTTTTTAGAGAGAAGAAACACTCGCACCGATTGAAAATTTTCAGAACCAAAACAGCAGTACAGCTCTTTTGGCCGCAGGAAGATGATCAAGCTTCAGAATGGGACGCTTTTACGTAAGAGAAATCACTTAGGAATTCATTTATATATTCGGCAATAGATTCATGATTAACATTGCAGTTATTTGAAATAAATTCAAGAAAACCTCTTTCCTATGCCTGGCAGCAGGAGAATAAAATACTGTTGTAATGTAATGTGGAAAAGCTTGTTTGATGGAGCGTACAACTAATGGAGTCTGCTAAAACAAGTCAGCTCAGAAATTTTACGAAAGCATGCAGTTCCCGTTCGAAAGCCTACCTCATATGACATATTATCTAAATCAACTTCACCGCCATCCCGTGTTCGAACATTAGTCTCCTGATCCGAAAAAGTAAGAAAATAGAAAAATAAAACTCAGTAACACACACACAGAGCACTTGAAGAAAAATAGAAGAACAAAGAGAAAAGAGGGATGAGTTCATTATCTTACTCGAATAGAAGTTCCTCCACGATTAGCAGAACCTCCATGATTAGCAGAAGTTCCTCCACGATTAGCAGAAGTTCCTCCAAGATTACCCTCCCATGCAGAATCTGTAGAAATTCACTATTTTGGTCATATAAATAAGGATAAACCTAATTAACACTGGAAGTGGTCCAGTTGTTAAAGTCGTTTCATTATCAACTAAAGCAAAATTTAGAGACCACAAGCTAGATGAATATGTTTATTCAACTGAAAACCTGTAGAAATTTTACTCAAGTAAGTTGATTATAACAATCAGTTGAATCCATCACCAGGTCAAATCACGAAGTTTATACAGATAATAGTTTGAAACAGTGAGACTTCTGCCAGTCAATTGCTTGTCTGGGGTGCAGGAAGAAAATAACATTGATTCTTACTGAAAAATTCAGGAAGAGAACAAGACTTTCATTTTAAGGTCGAGGATAATCTAAAAGGGTTTCAAATTTAAACTCAATGAGATCTGAGAATGCCAGATGTTTCATTGCCATGCTTTTCCCAACACATTGTGCTGAAGCCTTGGAGCTATTTAATCACAGTGGAGGGTTTTGAATCCATTCAAAGAGACCCAGAAAGATAAAAAATGAACCCATCACAAAGTTCCTACAAGGAAAATATTTTATGGTGTGTGGTTACAAAGGAATGTTGTGATCCTACGACTTAATCTTAGTTATGATTTGCAGACTCCAAATATTGCAAGTCCAGGCCCTTGGCCAGCACCCAACTCCATTCCATTCACATTCTGTAATTTTCAATTTGCATAACTTTGATTTTCTATTTGTTTATATTGAGCCTAAGGAGTCATCTCCAGGACTGTAACTGGTTGCATAATAAATAGCAGACACATAGATTTTAAACCTCACAGCATGAGATTTGTGAGTCTTTAGCAAGCAGACTATGGAGCGAGGAACAAAATCTAGCACTTTCCAAGAGTTATCCAAGAAGCTTAACCATTAATTAAATATGATTCAATTAAAGGTTCAAAATTTTTACCTACTATACTTCCAAAGGCTCACAATACAGAAACATGGATCCTAAAGGAGGAATTAGCAGTTTGTATTCACTAATACAGAAAACAAGGAGGTCAAATATATTCTAGTCACCATAAGGACCATGGATCCTAAAGGGCTTTCAAGTTTCAACTTCTAAACATGGTGTCGAGGATGCTAGATGGCTGACTGTCACGGCATTTTTTCCCTACCTCTAGATTAAGGATATTATGTAAGGCTTAAAGTGAAGGTTTTTCTATTTCATTCAAAGGGATCCGCAATAAACTGCATGAGTCCTATTAAAATTCTTAAGCAGGTCCAACTAAATGCCAAGAAGTAAGAACATTGACAGCTGCTTGTTATGCTGTGTGGTCACAGTGGAAAGCTCCGATGAGGCATCAAGAGTCACTGTTTCCATATAATCACCTTTGTTCTATAAGAGTCCCTAAAATTTTGTATCCTATTCAATTTTTCTGTTAAACCAGATGGGTATAGCCAGTAAAATAGCACAGTGCTGTGAGCTCTGCTCTTGAAGATGTCTAGTCCACAAAATATAGTACTAGCCTGCCCAGATTATTTGAAAGCTATGAACTCTTTTCATGAAGGTCAGCATCTAATCTTATTCAACCCATCCCGAACAGAATATGGTAAAAAAAGTCGGTTCTAATTTTATAATGATTTTTTTATAATGAAGAGTGCCTGAGTACACCAAGTTCAGAATCACATGAAGAGTGACAACAGAAGTAAAGAATGCGCATTCCATATATCCTAGTTGTTGTAACCCAATTTTGGATCCACCAAGATTTTTTCGAATGTTATTTTATTTCTATTATTATTCATAAAATCCAAAAAAATTAAGAAAAATGAAAATTCAAAAATATATTTTTCTCGAATCAACCGTATCTTTCCATCAAAATCGAGTCCACCGGGTCAATACGGGTCAAACCATGTCGACTAGGGCAAAAAAAAAAGTTTCGGGCCGTTTCGGGTCAAAACCATCATTTGTTACCAAAACCGAGTCCACCGGGTCAATACGGGTCAAACCATGTCAACCAGGGTAAAAAATGAGTTTCGGGTTGTTTCGAGTCGAAACCGTCATTTTTGACCAAAACTGAGTCCACCGGGTCAATACAGGTCAAACCATGTCGACCAGGGTAAAAAATGAGTTTCATGCCGTTTTGGGTCAAAACTGTTATTTTTTTGGTCAAAACCCGGTCTACCGGTTTTATATCATTTGAAAGTTTTTTTATGTTTCAACATAATTTTCGGTAATTAAAATTGATTTTTAGCGGTTAAGTCGAGCTTTTTCTAATACTGATTTGAGTTTTAATTTTACCTATATAAATATTTATTATTATATGTAATAAAACAAAAATCAATAATTCAAAAGTAAATTTTTTCAACGGAGCAGTTTAATTATGCAAGTAGTAGTTATGTTAATATATTTTTTTATTTAAGGTAGATGGAAGGTGGATGTGATTTGTCCCCTACTCATTGGCTATAAATAGCCACGCGCAGGGGGAAGAAGAAAGGAGGAGGAAAAAAGAAAAAAAAAAGAGAAAGAAAAAAAGAAAGAAAAGAAATCTTTACTATTCATGTTTTTTTTTACTATTTTTCATGCGAGTAGGATATTGATTTTCAAAAAAAAACAATTTGAAAAATACCAAATATATCCTAACCGTTAGATCTAATAGTTTTTAGATCTGAACCGTTGATTTCATAAGATACAATAGGGCTTACCACACCCAATTAAAACTCAAATCAATCTCAACCCTTAAAACAATTCTCCCTTAAATCCGGTGGCGCCACGTCACACGGTGTACCAAGCTTTCGGTACACCGCGACACACCTGATCACACCTCAGCCCATCCAGACCGTCCGATCAACTTGCAGATCCAGCCAATCGCAGCCGTAGGATCAGTTCAACGGCGATCCAACGGTTCACAGCCTTCAGCTGCACCGGTGAACCGTGCGCGCGTTTACACCATAGCACATCTCAGAGCCTCTCTCTCCTCTCGCCAGCGACGCTCTCTCTCCCATCCGATCTCCACTTTCCAGCCGTCTCCAGCCTCCGCACCACCACAGAAAAGTTTCTCCCCTGATGTAAAGAAAAACCCCGGTAGTTTTCATCGTTTTAACCGCCTCATCTGGCCCGAAAAGGGTCGCGATTGTCGGTGGCTACCGAAGCTTCAAGTCGTCGATTCTCACTCATCAGCCATCAACGACCGTCGAGACCACCGCCATCAGAATCCTCGACATCAGATCTACCAGGATCAACCGTTGGTTGGACAGAAATCTCGCTGGAAAATCTCGCCGCCGCCCACAGTAACGGCGCGTGTGCCACACGCGCCGCCAGTGGCATTTTCGTAATTTTTCAAGAAATCCGAGGTAGTTCAGTCTTTTACCTATACAGTGACACTCAGGTAATTTTCTGGGTTTCAATTGGTATTTTTGATATTTTTATATATAAATGCTTGTAAATTTTCTTGCATGTTGTAAAAAATACAAAAATCAAAGTCGACACGTCTCTTTTTAAAAAAAGGACCGATGTCAAAAATGTAAATACCAAATATGGATTATGTCCATTATTTCTTTTGGTAACCCAGACGTAACTCTCCTTTTTAGGGTTAAAACGTCATATTTTAGACAAGTCTCCTAATTTTTAGGGACTGATGTCATTTTTAACGTGTCTCCTATTTTTAGGGACCGACGTTAATTATTTGAAAAAAGAATTACAAATAAGCCCAAAATATAATCGCATTTGAATCAAATAAAAAACACACAAGTAAGGGTAATCTTTCTTTTGAAAGGATGTTTTAAGGGTGGTGTCTATATTCCCTTAATCATAACTAACCCCGTACCCGAATCTCTGGGACCAGTGTCTAATTTGGGATTTCTAGTTCCCTCAAATTACTAGATGGCGACTCCAATAAAATCTTTGTTTCCCCCAATCGAGAAAAAACCCTTTTTGTTAAATAAACAAAAAAAAGCGGGAGCCGTCGCCCTACGTCGTGTATCGACACTAGTTATATCTTTTCCAGAACAAGGTATTATAATTGCTCTAATGGAGCTTACAGCATGCTTGGCTGGTTATGGGTTCAAATCACATTTGCAAACAGTACAGAACAAAATGTTTTAGACAAGTTTCCTTTGAAGTAGATACCTGAATGCCCATTATGGCTCGTAATAAAGAGCGAATCAGGAATGCATCGGCTTTGAAAATGAAAGTTAATATAGGAGATTTAATCCATCTGGTTTCATTTCGTGATGGTCTGGAATCTGAGGAGGATAGGAATAAGTCGTGGAAAAGATCCGAAACATTCCTGAGGCTTATGCCAGGAAAAGAAGAGGAGTTCACTGAAAGGATTAATGCATCAGACAGTGATAAGAGCAGTTTCATCCTTGCTGATCAGACTATTGGATGGGCCTCGGAACTTGCAGAAAAGAAGGGGATCGAGCGAGCTGCGTTTTGTTCTGCTGCAGCTGCAATGTTAGTCCAGAGATTCAGCATCCCAAAGCTCATTGAAGATGGAATCATAGATAATGAAGGCTAGTTCTTTCTCTCACCACTTTCTGTTTGTCCTGCTGTGATGTTCTATCCAGTTTTACTATCAGTAACACTTCATAGAACTTTTTGGTTCCGTGAAGGTGATGATTGCAAAGATAGCTTGCTAGCTAGGTTCAATACAAGAAGTATGAACAAATAATGGTGTTAATAGGAGCTGAGTGCGTTTGGGATTGTTGCAGCTTTTGTGGTTGTGGTTTGAAAAAAGTTATTTTATAAAAAAAAACACTTTTAGTTAAGGTTGGTTTAGTAAAATATATGTTTGGTTAAAATTATGGTTGAAATTGAGGTTGAACAAAAGTAGTTTCATGTGTTTGGTTAATAATATTTTTCAAATTGAAGTTATAAAATAACTAAAAAAGACATATAATAATATTGATAGTTTTTAATTAAAATATTGTAGATTTAACTACTGTTATTACATTATAAAATAAACAATACTTTATATAAAATATTTTTTATTGTTTCATTAAATTATTTGCAATTCCATCACATCTGAAATCCATGCGACAAGGACTACAGTTTTCTTGGTTTCATGAGCGTGCAACAATATCAGGTACAATATCATCAGGAGTAAAATTGGGATTGCGATCAAATTCTACAAATGTTATGTCGTCATGCGATCTTCTTCTAATGTAATTACGCAGTACCATTGAATAATGTTAAATACTATATTTTCGAATAAAACACAAAATCTAAGAAATTACGTTGGATTTTTTTATTTTACTAGTCGGACCCGGTCCAATGCATTTAGGTTCGCGCAGGACCTGGTCCACTTTGCAAAATAGTGGAGACAGGAAATGCAGCTGAAGAAGAAGAAGGAGAAGGCGAAGGGGAAGAGCGGACTACCCTGCGCGGTTTTCTCCCCTCTGATGGTGGTGTTGTTGTTGTTGACAGTGACTCAAGGCGGTTCTTGTGGCAGCAACAAGGTAGGTAGACGATGGTTCCCTTTTTCTTCCTACGTTGGCCTCTGTTAAAACTTTCTTTTTTGTTTCTGTTTCGTCTTCCCAGAGTAACCTCTCTGTTCTGGAAAATTAAATTGAGGTGAGCTACTATTTGTAAAGTTTAGTTTTTTTTCTTTTGTTAAACCTGAGGTGCAGTCTCAATTTATGGTGGGTTCCACCAAAACAAAACCGCGTTTTACTTTAACCAAATATATATTTATATAATTCAATCTCAATCTCACACACGGCCGCATTATCAAATAGCCACTAAATCATGAAAATTTAAAATATCATTATCTAAATTATGAAAATTTAATCTGGAGGCTGGTGCATTTTTGTCAAGAGAGTGCTTGAGATTGATGAATTGATATTTCATAGAGTAGGCGGTGAAATCTACCATAGCACATGACTATGTTTCAACTACGCCCTATCTTTGATGGGTCCAATAAAGATTACATTTCAAAAGGATCTAACATAAGAAGAAATATTTATGATTTTTGTTTTGTTGATCCATCACTTTCCTATCAATACTTATTAATAAAAAGGGACAAATAGTGTTGAACAACAAGTTTCAAGAAATTAAATTGATATTTATAGGCCATTGGTGTTAGGGTCTCAATCTCCTCGAACATGAATCACATGGTTTTTGTACCACTTGCTTGTCTATCAACTCTAGTATGATGGTTCGAAGATCTTCATTCACTATCAATAAATTTAGGTATAGGATTGCTTCAATCCAGCCTAAATTCTCTTGGGGTGAAATATCATCAACTTTGTTTTAAATATTAATTCAGGTGAATGCACGCAGGACCATCAAATTCAATGGAGATCAGAGAGAGATTTTGACAATGGCATCTCAAGCCCCTTAAATTTATTCCAAAAAATCCACAAACTGATCCATCAAATATTAAGACATTCATTGGGGGCAAAGAAAAATGATTCAAGAGAGAGAGAGAGAGAGAGAGAGAGAGAGAGAGAGAGAAAAGAAGGCCTTTTGGACTTGTTAGAAAGGGGAAAACAGAAAACAAGGGCTGTTCAAACATGGAAGGCCTTCGAAGTTCCTGTTCTTCTTCTTCTTTTTAATCAATTATTGTTGTTTTTTAAAAAAAAAAATCAGTCACGTGATTGATTCCATCAAATTTTCAAAGATCATTCCACAAATGTTATCAATTACATCTGTCCGAGATTACCTGTAACTGATATATAAATTAATTCTTTTTTGTGCCTTTTGAGATTAGCACATCATAACTTCTACTATTTTAAATTAAAATAAAACCGGCAAGGTATTCTTGGCATTTTTTGAAAGAGAATAACCCCCTCAGGTTAATGGCAAGGTCTTCTACTGTTAATGTTTCTTTTTTCTAATTATTGGCAACAACAGTCCGTAGTCAGCAGCTAGCTTGATTGCCTCTTCCCCCATTATAAATAGCAACGATGGAAACCATTGTTGTAACACACCTTCTTTGCATTAATTCATGGAAACCATGGTTTCAATAAGTGTTTTAGCAAATTCCTATCCATCTTTTCCCATGTTGTTTCTTCTAGCAATATTATTGTTACTTTCCCTTGTCCTAAAACACAAATCTTCCAAAGTCCCGGCTATTCCACCAGGGCCAAAATCATGGCCTATTATAGGAAATGTACTTCAAATGGGAAACAAGCCCCATATTTCCTTGACTAAATTAGCACAGGTTTATGGTCCACTCGTGTCCCTCCGACTAGGGACTCAACTTGTTGTGGTAGGGTCTTCTCGGGAAGCAGCCTCCGAAATCCTCAAGACCCATGACCGAGAACTCTCCGGCCGGTGTGTGCCTCACGCATCCTTTGCTAAGGACCCTAAGCTGAATGAGGACTCCATAGCTTGGACGTTTGAGTGCACCGACCGATGGAAGTTCTTTCGTTCCCTGATGAGGAATGAGCTATTCTCTTCTAAAGTCGTTGATGGACAGTCAAGTACAAGAGAAACCAAGGCCAAAGAAATGATAGATTTCTTGAGAAAGAAGGAAGGGGAGGTAGTCAAAATACGAGATATTGTGTTTGTTTATACATTTAATGTGTTGGCGAACATTTACTTATCAAAAGACTTGATAGATTATGATCAAACTGGAGAGTGTCAAAGAGTGTGTGGGCTTGTAAGGGAAATGATGGAGTTACATACAACTCTAAACATATCGGATTTGTATCCTATACTAGGTAGCTTGGATCTTCAAGGTCTGAGTAGAAAGACTAATGAGTGCGGGAGTAGAATTCAGGAATTATGGAGGAGCATCATCAAAGAACGCAGAGAAGGCCGCAACGATACAGGAGATGATGATAATTCCAGTAAACGTAAAGATTTCCTTGATGTTTTGCTTGATGGGGAATTTTCTGATGAGCAAATCAGTTCATTCTTCGTGGTATATATGATCTCTAACTTATGCACTCATAATACATTCCTTTTGTTAAGATATTAGTAATATCATTTGCATTATTTTATGGGAGCAGGAACTCTTAGCTGCAGTATCGGATAGTTCTAGCTCAACAGTCGAATGGGCGATGGCAGAACTGATGAGGAATCCACAAGCAATGAAACAACTTCGCGAAGAACTTGCTGGAGAAACTCCTGAAGACTCGATAACAGAATCAAGCCTAGCAAAATTCCCTTACTTGCATTTATGTTTCAAGGAAACTTTGAGATTACACCCTCCAGCACCATTACTAATACCTCACCGAGCAACAGAAGATTGTCAAGTTTTGGACTACACCATACCAAAGGACACCCAAGTTCTTGTGAATGTATGGGCAATTGCAAGAGACCCTGACAGTTGGGAAGACCCTTTGTGTTTTAAACCTGAAAGATTCCTGAATTCTGATCTGGATTACAAAGGAAACCATTTTGAGTTTTTGCCTTTTGGAAGTGGAAGGAGGATTTGTGCCGGGTTACCAATGGCTGTTAAGAAAGTTCAGCTGGCTTTGGCCAATTTAATTCATGGCTTTGACTGGTCTCTACCAAATAACATGCTTCCTGATGAACTAGACATGGATGAGAAGTATGGTATCACATTGATGAAGGAGCAACCTCTTAAGCTTATACCGAAATTGCGGAAATGATCATAACATCTTGTGGTTGATGATGGAGCAACCTTTTAATTCCCGTGTTTTCTGTTATCTTGCGTGATTGTTTCCTGTACTGTGTTGTGATCCATGAAGCATGTTAGGCTATTTGGTGTGGTGTTGTGCTATATGTATACAATCTGTTTAATAGCTTACTAGTTTACTAGTTTTGTTTGAAATGAGATTATTGGAAGTCTCTGAAGAGACTACATCAACTCTATATCAGTAAAGAACATCCTCTTCATCTCATACTTCAAAAAAGCTAGTCTTTCTCACAATGATTGATGAATCTTAAGGTAATTCCTTTACTTGAACATGAGAAACAGAAAAATGTATGTGAAGTTGAGATGTGATTCCTGCCTTAACTTTATCCTCATCCCGCAAAGCTTTAATGAGTTTCTTATAACCAGTTTTTGTAAGAATCTGGGGAAGGCGATGAAGGACTGAGTTTTCAATTAATATTTAACCATTGATGGAAAAAATAACTAGGTGTTACAGACAATCAAATAATTGATGTTCTTTGAAATAGATATTTCAAGATGATAGCTACACTCAAACAACTTGATACTTGGTTTTTCCAAGATAATACAGAGGCAGTCAAGTGGCCATAATCTATAGCAAGACACCTTAACTATACACAGCTGCCTTAGGAAAAGATAACAATAATTTTGTTTTATGTTAGAGTTTCTTTCCTCACAGAAGAGAAGCTGGAACTTGGAAACTTTTTTAGAGAGAAGATGATCAAGCTTCAGAATGGGAAGCTTTTACGTAAGAGAAATCACTTAGGAATTCATTTATATAGTCGGCAATAGATTCATGATTAACATTGCAGTTATTTGAAATAAATTCAAGAAAACTTCTTTCCTATGCCTGGCAGCAGGAGAATAAAATACTTCTCATGTCCCAGAACATGCATCCAACAATCGTTCCATCAGAACTTTGGCATACAACATTTGAAATTCAAAGCACCCATATTCATTTCTTTCTAAGAATCACAAGCACTTCTAGAGTTCAAAATCTGTCATTACACCACATATTCAGTTTAGTTTCACAGGTCATGTTCCGAGCAATTAGCGCAAATACTTTTGGTTACATATTATACAAGGCTTTAAACTATCTCCAACTTGATCAAATTGCAACAGGGTTCACCAACCAAATCTTGGTTTTCTCAATCACCTCCCACTTGCCTCTTCCACGAGTCCTCCACGATTAGTTCATCAACTCCCCAGTCTTCATAACTGGATAATTCCACAGGGTGCATTAAAGAACAAGAACAAACTAGAGTGAACAGTAAAGAAAATTAAAGGAGAAAAATGTTATACATTCCCCTCCCATTGTAAGGGGCAAAATTAATTTGCTACAGATAATTTAAGCTAACAATCTGACCTTCCATCAGGCAGGTAGCGACGGATGGTGAAAGGTATTTTTCGCTCACGAAGCTCCTTCATAGCAATCTAATCAAATGGAAATCCAAAACATCAAATAATTGAACATATATAACGTACAGTTGTCCACACATACCATATCATACGTTGCAAGAAGCACACCACTGACCACAGTATCTTTCATCTCTATAAAGCAATAATCTAGTAATTCAACATAGATCCCAGTAAAACAATCTTACCTCAAGCGGGTCAGTCTCACCCTCCAACTCAACCATCACGGGAGCATTCATGCTGCAGAGCAAAAGAAAAATTAGCAATCACAAACTAAACGGGGCCAACCTAATTTTATAGTGACCAAGTTTGTTAAGGGGAAAATGAATAAACCTGATTTGAAGAGCACGGGTTCCCAAAATTCTAGCACGCTCATATTTTGTCATAAATTTTGATGTTTTACGAGGCCGCTCCACTGGTTCCTGTTCCTCTTTGTCTTCAGTTTCAATTGGCTCGCCTTTGTCATCTTCATTGTCATCGTTATCTGCATCTTCTTCAACCCCTTCCTGTCCAATCATTGCACCCACATTTTAAATAAAGAACAAGATAGATTTCTAAGTTACATTGCAGGTAACAAATCATAATATCAAGTTCTTACTTCAATCTCAGGCTCTGGTGGCTCGTCCTCATATCTGCAACAGCAATTCAGAAAACCATACACCTGTTATTTGAGCACCAGACAGAAAGGGGAAAAATAACTCTATAAAGCAAGGACATTCCCAAAGGTATCCAGAAACAGGCGCATGGCACATTCAGTATGAATCTCATATAAAAAAAACACAGTATCCTGAGCGGTCATAAATATTCAAATGGTTTCTAAAATCTAAAACACAAAATTCTCTAACATCTTTTCATGACAAAAAAGCAGAAATCAAACATTGTCTGCTTTTATGTCACCAACAACACCTTCATCAAATTAAACACTAAGCAACTCCTTATAAAATCATAATTATCACTTCATGGGATTACAATATCAACAAAGCAGAAAACTTTACATCAAACATCATATTCACACTATAAAATCAAACTACAATCATGAAAATTCAACTAAATAGCATGATTTAACAACAAAATCCAAAACAAAAAAAACAAAAAAAAAAATTCCCAAAACCCAGATGCAAAAACTTCCTAATAAACTCAAATATAGCAAAATTTCATCATAACACTCAGTTGGTTCCAGAAAAAAAAAAAAGCAAAACAGATCCCTGCTAACAAAACCCTATTTTTCTGACCATTTTAAACAGATAAAAATAAACACTAGCTCGTTTTTTATGAGAAAGAAGAGATAGGATCAAACCCCATGTCCACATCATTGTAATCTTCGTCTGCCATTATTGATTCTTGAAGAAGGAAGGAGAGCTTCTCTCTGGTTCCTTGTAGGTCTAAAACCCTTTCTGTCTCCGGAATACGAGAGAGCAAGAAACACTGTCGCTGGCATTGCTTTTTATTTGACAGCGTTTGTTTCTTACTTTCTTTTGGCTAAATACCATCTTAGTCCCTATATATTTCTATTTATATCACAGACATACTTGGAAATATTTTGAAATATCACTTACGTGCCTAATTGTTTCTGTTTTTCTTTTTCGTCCTCGATGTCTTTTCTTTTAATTTTATCTCTTGCTTGCCTTTTACATTTCTATTATTTTACTATTAAAATTTTTAATTATTAGTTTTATTTTGAATTATTTAATTTGAAATCATAACTTTGTTTAAATGTTCTTATTAGACTATTAGTCGAAATAGATTTAAAATAATTTATTATAATCAAAGAAAGTAGTGTAATCACTCAAATTTCTTTGTGAATTTGAAATTAAAAAATATTGATAATAGTAAAAATTAGATAACTAATTTTTTTATTGAAGACAAGAATTTTATTAACCAAATAATTTAGCTATGAAGAGCATGATTAAACAAGAGAAAAGGAATATCAATAAATAAATACAAATTAAATATCTAGTTACATCCGTCTTAGCACAAAAATCTTGAAATTTGTGAATTATTTTACACCAGCCAAACGAAACCTTAAAATCTCTTATCCCCTCCTGCATTTTTCTTCTTCTTCTTCTACATCTGCTCTTTATCACCATGGAACGTGTTAGCTTGACAAAACCGAAGCCATGGCCTATCCCAAGAAACATCCTTCTATAACACTTTTATTGAATAAAGTAAAAAAAATCGTAATAATTGATTAATCAAACTTATACGACTAGAACACTTCAAAAAAAAAAATTTTGTATTGACTTATGTTAACTCACATAAAAATTAAAAGATTAAATTATTAAAACATATTGGGAGTGAAATAAAAAGATAATGATATATTGTATTGACTTATGTTAACTCACGTAATCAACAACCAAGGTAATGGTCACAATAATAATGAGTTAACCCAGATTGTAATAAAAATATAAATTAAAAAAAATTCTAAAGCAAAAGGAATTAAAAAAAAATAAGGATTAAATCACATAGAAAAAAAATTTGAAAGATGAAATTGTAAAATTTAGAGAAAAATTAATCAGTTGTTGTACTTAAATTTGTTATTCAAGAAATTGTTGGTTTGACCACCCAATGCTTAGTGATCCTTCGGGTGTAAAAAATTTTGATTTTTTTTGTTTAAAATGAAATTTTATTTTATATTTTTATATTGTTATGATGTGCTGATGTCAAAAATAATTTTAAAAAAATAAAAAACTTTATTTTAATGCATTTCTAAACGAAAAATATTTTAAATCATCACCGCTACCACAATTACAAACATGCTTGACTTTGAGACTGTACTATAAGGTTATCAGGTCAACATTTGCTCATTTAATTTAATTTTATTGGGCTCCTAAGCCCCGATTTCAAAAAAAAAATTAACTTTTTTTTATCAACTAAGAAAATGCATGTTATGTAGAAAGAAATATTAGTTAATTGGGCTAGTACAAAATATCTCTTTATTTGATATTATGATAAGTCTTTGTCTAGTGATTGAATATCGTGTATTAATTGTCAATAAAAAAAAAGAATATTACACCATAATTTATAATAAATGATAATCTTTTATTTTCTTAAGATTAAAAATACATTTCCTAAAAAATGCATGTTATATAGAAAGAAATCTCCATTGATTAGGAAAGTAAAGAATTTTTTTATTTATTTGATATTATGATAAGTTTTTATCTAAATATGACTCCATAATTTATTATTGATTTTGTTTTTGTGGCAGTATATAAATTGTAGTCTCTCACCATATACAACTCAATTTGTTTTTTAGTGATGGCACTAATCCGTGAAATATTATTTGTTCTTTTCCTCGGGTTGTTTCTGAGTGGCATTAGTACCGCTACACCAAGCGAAGCAACGCTGCCCATCACTCAAAAAAGGGCCGGTTTCTTCCTCGCAAAAGTGATAGTTCCACCGTCGGCGCCCGGCAAGCAGCATAATTCTGTTCCGAGGCTGCGTTCTATTCCAGCAACAATAGTATAGTGGAGGTGTTATGTGTGCGAACACAAATAATTAGGAGACCCCCACTTTTATATGTGCGTTGATTTCATAATTTCTTTTTGTTTTGAATAAAGAAGTGCGGGTATTGAATATTTTGTTATTTAATATTATGTTAAGTCTCTGTCTAAATATTAAATAACAAGTGTTTTCCATAAAAAAAAAAAGATTCAAGATAATACACACACATTGAAACGATATAATATTAGATTGATCCAAGTTTCATAACTTCATTTACCAAACTCGCAATCGACATCATAGACTTCACTAGATTTAACAACTTTACTTTTTAAACTATTTTTTATTTAAAGATATGATAACAAAAATAGATACTCGTATAATTGAGCACCAACTAAATGCTTGAATGTTTGTTTAATACTGTAATAACCTTAAAAAAAGCAAATCAAAACACATTATGAAAATCAATTCAGAATTAACCAAGTATTGAAGAATAAAATTGATTAAAAAAATCAAATAGGATTCAATTAAAAGAAGAAAAAAATGAAAGATGAAATTTAAAAACAGAAAATTATTTAACATTGTTATTAAAACAAACCCAACTTGTCAACTTTGAAATTTCCTGACTCGACTCATTTTCTAGCTTGGATTTAAAATTAACTCATATGAGAGTTGTCTCTATATAACTTGGTTGACTTAAGAGTCCAAAGACAACATAGACGATCAGTAAAAACGTGGTTTAACTTTAAATTTTTTTAAGATGACTTTTTTTAAAAAATATTGAAATTGTGACTTATTAGATTAATCTGGGTTTTAAGGCTTAACTCGGAAAACCCGCGACTAGAATCATGGGCTTCACTAGGTTTTAAAAAATTATTTTTAAAACTTTTTATTATTATTTAATGATATGATAATAAAAAAAACACTTGTAAAAATTGAATACTAACCAAATATTATGATATTTTGTTTTTGAGATTATGATAACCTCATATAAAAAAAAAACTAAAACAAATTATAATGATCATTTCAAATTTATTAAAATATTGAAGGATGAATTAAAAAAAATATTTGAAAAAAATAAGGTGCTTTACTAGAACGGTAAGTAACCATAATATTTTTCAATCCTTTAGTAGAGAGAGTAATCTCCATTGGGTAGGAAATTAAAGAATATTTTGTTATTTGAATATAAGTCTTTAAGTATTGTTGATAAAAAAAATTTAAAATAAAAAATATTAACTAGTAAGTTAACAATTCAAGAAGATAATGTTGTGTTATAGAGATTTATAAATATGTAACATAAACTACAATAATTGTTGGTATTATTTTTGTAAACCCCCGGTCAAAAAGAAAAGAAAAGTATGAAAAAGTGCTGGTGTAAACAGTAGTGAGAAATTGGTAATGTTGTCATGGCATGGGAATGAACCATGACTAAAAACAATAGAAAATAAATATAGTAAAGTGGCTCCGATGAGACAGTAAAATGATTGTGTGCTTTATGTTGGGATGAAATAAGGAGATTTTGAATTTTTGGTGAAAAATCATAAATCGACTAGTTTTATGTTAAAAATTCATAATTCTCGATCAGATTGTCAGAAAAATCTGAAAATTTTCGTGGAGACTTATAATATATTTTCTTAGCTTTGGTTAAAATTTTAAAATTTGTGGAGAAATTGAGATTTTGTAGAAAAATTGCAATATAACCAGTTTTGCGCTATCACGCATAACTTTTGATATGATTGAAAAATTGAGTTGAAACTTTGTGTGGAGCATTCTAATATATTATTTTACCATGGGGTAAAGTTTCAGAATTATTAGAATTTTATGTCTGGTGATTTTTAGAATTTGCATGAAAACATACAGGTAACCAGGTAAAAAACATATATATATATATATATATATATCAGAAACACATGGTAATATAATTAAAAGAAAGATTGAATAAATTAGTTGAAATATTGACCTTAAAAGGGCTGTTTCTAGCTGACCAAAAGGAAAAAGAAAATAAGAAAAGAAAATGACTCATGGGGACTAGATAAATTCAAACGTGAAAGGCAAGGGCTTAAATGCAAATAATAAAAATTTTACTATATAAACCCCAATTTGCTTGGGGTGTCCAGCGGGTTACATGCAGAGAAAGGGGAGTTAGGGATTTTCTTACATTTCTCTACAATTCTCTCATCCATTCTTGAAAATAATGCATGATTATGGAGAGTTAAGATAATTAAGAAGGTTTATGGTGAACTACACTAAATATTTGAGTGATCTAAGGGTTTTAAAGCTTGTGGAGGAAGAATGAAGTGTGGAGAAAGGAAGAAGAAGGAGGGATATAAAGGGTGGTTTCACCTTGAGGTTTTTTCTAATTAAATTCCTTGTTATCTTAGTAGTAAATATGATTGTATTGTGTTGATTGTAGAAATTTCATACATGTATGCTTGGGTGATGATGGGCTTGATTATAGAACTTTGTGTTTAGCATATTAGTTGTAGTAAATTGTGATATTGTGATAAAATTTTATTTGTTGGCATGAGAATTGAATGGGTTAGTGTTTAAATGAGTAAATAATTGAAGAAATTTCATGCTACCCTTTACTTGAAATTTTGGCATTGGTAGAAAAATATAGGGAATGTATGTGATTGATGAAAAGGAAAATTACCATGCTCAAATGAATAAAATTAATCTTAGATGAGATTTTAAAAACTAGAATTAAAGAAGATTTGATCCCTCCTTGGATGTTTTTTTTAAAAAATTCGGCAAGGCTAAATGATGGAAGAAGAGGGAAATTGTATTTGACTAAGTTAGGATTTTAGTGTGGATGGAAATATATTTAATGGGGTCAAGTAATGCATAAACAAGTAGGATGTAAATTAATAATAATAATAATAATAATAATAATAATAATAAATGCTATCCTTACTAAACTAAGAAATTTGGCAAAGTGAAGAAAGAACTAAAAGGATGGAATGTGGATGTGGGTAATGATAAAATTAGTGTTGAAACATGTTAAGAAACATGGTGAGAAGGATTGAATTGCAAATTAAATAGGATGGAAGAAAAATTTTAATTTTCCATCTTATAAAGGTTTGACCAAGTTCATGAAAATAAATGAATTGAGTTGTTAAAGTTGGTTGTTAAATTATGACAAAATCCTTGTTTAATCTTATTGTTGTAATATATAAGGATTGGGGAAAATGGTAGAATTGAAGTCATGGAATAGATAATACAACCAATTTATTACTTCAATAGACCATGGCGAAAAATGTATTATAAATAAAATAATTTATTATGGGTATATGGATTGGAAGTAGTTTATTAGTGATTTATGAATGTGAAGTTTAAATTTAATTTCGCGATGACAAAATAAATATAAATTATTTCAAAAAGAAATAATTGTATAAGTGATTAATAATTCTTGTTGGTACAGGAGAGTTGCCTAAGGGAGGACAATATTAGGGTCGTGCATTCTGTGACCAAACTGCAGGTAGGTGTTCAACACATAATCTATTTAGGAAATTTTATGAATGTTAAGATGTAGTAATTTTTCTTATAATGTCATTTTAAATATGAACATTGATGTGATATTATTATTAAAAAAATTGAAAGTTACAGCTGCCCAGTGAGGAATTGGCGGCAGTGGAACTGATTGAATGATTGTAATGATTGATACTAACGGTATCGTATATTTTTGAAAAAAGATTGTAGTGCGTTATGCTTTTAATTGATAATAAAGTAATTTTGTGATATTATTATGTATATTGTGGTTGTGTTAATTGTGGACAAATTTATATGTTGAATCAGTGCCTGGAAAAAAGGGCAGATGAATTAGTGACCTGGTAAAGGGGGTCAACGCCCGGAAAAATGGGCCCGAGAAAATTGGGCGGATGAATTTAAGACCCGGTAAAGGGGTCAGTGCTCAAGAAAATGGACGGATGAATTAGTGACCTAGTAAAGGAGGTCAGCGCCCGAAAAAAATGGTCGGATGAATTAGTGACTCGGTAAAGGGGCCAGTGCCCGGAGAAATTGGACCGATGAATTAGTGACCCGGTAAAGGGAGCAGTGCCTGAGGAAAATGGACGGATGAATTAGTGACCCATTAAAAGGGGTCAGTGCCTAGAAAATTAGGCATATGAATAAGTGGTCTGGTAAGGGGGTCAATGCCCAGTAAATTGGGTGAATAAATAAGAGACCCAGTGATGAGGTCGATGCCTGTGGAGTGGGCAGATAAATAAGAGATCTAGTGATGGGGGTGGTGCCGGGAATTGGGTGAATGAATTAATGACCCGGTAACGGGGTTAATGTCAAATGTTAGATGGTTGGATTTTTGGATAGTCAGAAGTAATGGACTGAACCTGGGGTCAGTGCTGAGTTTGGGTAAATATGATAGATGCTTGGTAAATGGGCATAATGGAAGTAATTACTTGTCTGGATGTTCGAGACTAATTTTCTGGTTAAAGGGTTACTAATAGAAGCAATTATCGAGTGGATAATTGGTATACGCGGTATAATGTTAACATGGAATCTTAAAAAAAATTTGGAATTTTTTTTTATCAGAAACAGAAAATGTCCATTGTTATTGAATACGTGAAAACGATTGGGATGTCATGCTAATTCTTATTTTCAAACTATTACAACATTATACCCCATTCTGGACGTCGAGCATTACTACTTGGTGAAGATAGAATGCTTGGTGAGGAGGAATGAGAGTGGTTGTCTGATTAAGAAATTATTGCATGGCTTGGATTGAGAAAAAAAAAAGTTCCTAAACGGCTGGGACGGGCCAAATAGAATTGTTAGGGTGATCCTGGACGAGGAGTTATTACTTGGTATTAATCAGTTAGTGCTGGTACATGACACTATTTACTAGAGTGATACTGTTGATTAGTGTATAGGAATTACGGAAGACGTTAATGGAAGGGCACTAGGGATCAAGGCTTTAAACATAAATTCTAATTGAAGGTTTAGATCGAAGGGTTTGTGCCTTAGTCTATAAAGTTATTGTAAGGCATTAGTGACTCAAACATGAAGAAAGGAACCGTAATTGATGGAACTGAATGGGAACCTAGTTCCTTTCATAGGAACTAGTGTTTATTCAGTGTTAGAAATGAAATTCTTAGAATGAAAGATGTGATGTAATAATATAGGGTATCAGCAATGGGGAGTACTCATGTTAAAAATAACAGTTAATAAAACAAGTTTATGATATTTGTTAGCAGGATGACGTGATCGAATGGGTGAATGCGTAGATCTCAAGATGGATATTCAAGATGATGCCGAACAGAGTAATTGAGATGGTCATTAGCATAGCAATGACTGGATTAAAGTGATTAGTCGATTTCACTATTAGAAAATGTGAAATAAATGGGTGATTCTGTGTAAAGATAAGGGATAACTGTTTGAGAAAGGATGGGTGGTATACCCAACTAGCATGAGCAAGAGTAAATGCAGTTGCGGAAATACAAAGGTGCAATATACTTTAATGAACTGAGATCTTGTGGACAAAACACGTCGAGGTCTTGCGGACAATGAGCATGTCGTGACTTATAACCCAACGATCTCATGAAAGTGTAAGGAATTAGTGGTTCTACTTTTATGTAATTATAGTTGTTCATATTTACATAAATATTAGTTCAATGCAGGACTTCTACCATGAACAACAAGAAAGAAATTTTCCATTATGAGACAATTGTTTTAGGAGTGGTTCGGATAAAATTAAATTTCTGGGAGTTGTGACCAAAGAGAAAAAGAGAAAAAGTATTTATGTTTTTCTCATTTCTTAGTCATTATGTTTCTATTACATCAAATGCTAATTTATTTGCTTAACCATTTATTATTTATTATGGTACATTGTGTGTGGAACTAAGACGTTATGGATATTGAAAAACAAAATCCTCATTTTCCTGAGTTCAAGGCTCATGGAAATTGTATTTATCATGAGAAAATCTCTGGGTGTTACAATTTTATTGGTCAATCTTTATTTTATGAGATCTTGTATTTATGAAAAGATATTTTAAATATTTTATTTCATGTGTCAATATTTTATTAGTCAAAAAACATATAAATTTTTATTTATTTTCTATGTAATTTATTTCAATTTTATTTTATATTTTCATGTAAAAATAAAATAAAAAATCACATATAAAAAATTTAATTGGTAGGAAGATTTTGTTTCTAAACTTGTGTTTACCGCCACTAGTAGCTCCTAATCTTCGTTCTCTAGAGTGGATAGCTAGAGTTTTGACCTCACGCGGTGTTTTTTCTACAATGGGTAGCCATTTCATGGTGGGAAATTGATGGCATCCTTGAGGACGAGGTATTGGTGGTGGTTTTTGTGGTGGTGTTGATCAGGTTAGATGTTGTTTCTGATTTTAGTACTCTAGCGTTTCTATGGAAGGAGTTGTAGTTGAAATTGTGGAAAAGTGTGTCAAAGTTTCTTGATAAAAATTTGCTAGGGAAAGATTTTAGTGTGTGACATGGTTATTAAACTCGACTTGGAATTGACCTGAGTTAAAATTCAGATCCCGAGTAGGAGAATTAACTTGGATTAATTAAAAAAATTAAATGTTAAAATGAGGTTTTTTTTAAAAAAGCTACCTTGTTTTTTATCGAGTTTTAATATTGGATCAATTCAAGTTTTTGACTGGGTTACTCAAGTCAATTTCCTTCTCTATTTTTTTTGTAAAATTCAAACTAGTCTAAACTCTAAGCAAGCTAGTTCAAGTTTTATAATAGCGATTTATGGTGGAGTGAGATGGTGTTTTAAGAAGATGTACAGCGTGTTTGGGAACGTGGTTTGCACCGTGTTTTTTTAAATTTTAATTTTTTTATTAAAAAATATTTTTTTATGTTTTCAGATCTTTTGATGTGTTGATATTAAAAATGAGATTTAAAAAATAAAAATTTATTATTTTATAATAAATATTTTAAATCATCACCGCTACCACAATTACAAACATGCTTGACTTTGAGACTGTACTATGAGGTTATCAGGTCAACATTTGCTCATTTAATTTAATTTTATTAGGCTCCTAAGCCCCGATTTCAAAAAAAAAATTAACTTTTTTTTATCAACTAAGAAAATGCATGTTATGTAGAAAGAAATATTAGTTAATTGGGCTAGTACAAAATATCTCTTTATTTGATATTATGATAAGTCTTTGTCTAGTGATTGAATATCGTGTATTAATTGTCAATAAAAAAAAGAATATTACACCATAATTTATAATAAATGATAATCTTTTATTTTCTTAAGATTAAAAATACATTTCCTAAAAAATGCATGTTATATAGAAAGAAATCTCCATTGATTAGGAAAGTAAAGAATTTTTTTATTTATTTGATATTATGATAAGTTTTTATCTAAATATCTAAATATGACTCCATAATTTATTATTGATTTTGTTTTTGTGGCAGTATATAAATTGTAGTCTCTCACCATATACAACTCAATTTGTTTTTTAGTGATGGCACTAATCCGTGAAATATTATTTGTTCTTTTCCTCGGGTTGTTTCTGAGTGGCATTAGTACCGCTACACCAAGCGAAGCAACGCTGCCCATCACTCAAAAAAGGGCCGGTTTCTTCCTCGCAAAAGTGATAGTTCCACCGTCGGCGCCCGGCAAGCAGCATAATTCTGTTCCGAGGCTGCGTTCTATTCCAGCAACAATAGTATAGTGGAGGTGTTATGTGTGCGAACACAAATAATTAGGAGACCCCCACTTTTATATGTGCGTTGATTTCATAATTTCTTTTTGTTTTGAATAAAGAAGTGCGGGTATTGAATATTTTGTTATTTAATATTATGTTAAGTCTCTGTCTAAATATTAAATAACAAGTGTTTTCCATAAAAAAAAAAAGATTCAAGATAATACACACACATTGAAACGATATAATATTAGATTGATCCAAGTTTCATAACTTCATTTACCAAACTCGCAATCGACATCATAGACTTCACTAGATTTAACAACTTTACTTTTTAAACTATTTTTTATTTAAAGATATGATAACAAAAATAGATACTCGTATAATTGAGCACCAACTAAATGCTTGAATGTTTGTTTAATACTGTAATAACCTTAAAAAAAGCAAATCAAAACACATTATGAAAATCAATTCAGAATTAACCAAGTATTGAAGAATAAAATTGATTAAAAAAATCAAATAGGATTCAATTAAAAGAAGAAAAAAATGAAAGATGAAATTTAAAAACAGAAAATTATTTAACATTGTTATTAAAACAAACCCAACTTGTCAACTTTGAAATTTCCTGACTCGACTCATTTTCTAGCTTGGATTTAAAATTAACTCATATGAGAGTTGTCTCTATATAACTTGGTTGACTTAAGAGTCCAAAGACAACATAGACGATCAGTAAAAACGTGGTTTAACTTTAAATTTTTTTAAGATGACTTTTTTTAAAAAATATTGAAATTGTGACTTATTAGATTAATCTGGGTTTTAAGGCTTAACTCGGAAAACCCGCGACTAGAATCATGGGCTTCACTAGGTTTTAAAAAATTATTTTTAAAACTTTTTATTATTATTTAATGATATGATAATAAAAAAAACACTTGTAAAAATTGAATACTAACCAAATATTATGATATTTTGTTTTTGAGATTATGATAACCTCATATAAAAAAAAAACTAAAACAAATTATAATGATCATTTCAAATTTATTAAAATATTGAAGGATGAATTAAAAAAAATATTTGAAAAAAATAAGGTGCTTTACTAGAACGGTAAGTAACCATAATATTTTTCAATCCTTTAGTAGAGAGAGTAATCTCCATTGGGTAGGAAATTAAAGAATATTTTGTTATTTGAATATAAGTCTTTAAGTATTGTTGATAAAAAAAATTTAAAATAAAAAATATTAACTAGTAAGTTAACAATTCAAGAAGATAATGTTGTGTTATAGAGATTTATAAATATGTAACATAAACTACAATAATTGTTGGTATTATTTTTGTAAACCCCCGGTCAAAAAGAAAAGAAAAGTATGAAAAAGTGCTGGTGTAAACAGTAGTGAGAAATTGGTAATGTTGTCATGGCATGGGAATGAACCATGACTAAAAACAATAGAAAATAAATATAGTAAAGTGGCTCCGATGAGACAGTAAAATGATTGTGTGCTTTATGTTGGGATGAAATAAGGAGATTTTGAATTTTTGGTGAAAAATCATAAATCGACTAGTTTTATGTTAAAAATTCATAATTCTCGATCAGATTGTCAGAAAAATCTGAAAATTTTCGTGGAGACTTATAATATATTTTCTTAGCTTTGGTTAAAATTTTAAAATTTGTGGAGAAATTGAGATTTTGTAGAAAAATTGCAATATAACCAGTTTTGCGCTATCACGCATAACTTTTGATATGATTGAAAAATTGAGTTGAAACTTTGTGTGGAGCATTCTAATATATTATTTTACCATGGGGTAAAGTTTCAGAATTATTAGAATTTTATGTCTGGTGATTTTTAGAATTTGCATGAAAACATACAGGTAACCAGGTAAAAAACATATATATATATATATATATATCAGAAACACATGGTAATATAATTAAAAGAAAGATTGAATAAATTAGTTGAAATATTGACCTTAAAAGGGCTGTTTCTAGCTGACCAAAAGGAAAAAGAAAATAAGAAAAGAAAATGACTCATGGGGACTAGATAAATTCAAACGTGAAAGGCAAGGGCTTAAATGCAAATAATAAAAATTTTACTATATAAACCCCAATTTGCTTGGGGTGTCCAGCGGGTTACATGCAGAGAAAGGGGAGTTAGGGATTTTCTTACATTTCTCTACAATTCTCTCATCCATTCTTGAAAATAATGCATGATTATGGAGAGTTAAGATAATTAAGAAGGTTTATGGTGAACTACACTAAATATTTGAGTGATCTAAGGGTTTTAAAGCTTGTGGAGGAAGAATGAAGTGTGGAGAAAGGAAGAAGAAGGAGGGATATAAAGGGTGGTTTCACCTTGAGGTTTTTTCTAATTAAATTCCTTGTTATCTTAGTAGTAAATATGATTGTATTGTGTTGATTGTAGAAATTTCATACATGTATGCTTGGGTGATGATGGGCTTGATTATAGAACTTTGTGTTTAGCATATTAGTTGTAGTAAATTGTGATATTGTGATAAAATTTTATTTGTTGGCATGAGAATTGAATGGGTTAGTGTTTAAATGAGTAAATAATTGAAGAAATTTCATGCTACCCTTTACTTGAAATTTTGGCATTGGTAGAAAAATATAGGGAATGTATGTGATTGATGAAAAGGAAAATTACCATGCTCAAATGAATAAAATTAATCTTAGATGAGATTTTAAAAACTAGAATTAAAGAAGATTTGATCCCTCCTTGGATGTTTTTTTTAAAAAATTCGGCAAGGCTAAATGATGGAAGAAGAGGGAAATTGTATTTGACTAAGTTAGGATTTTAGTGTGGATGGAAATATATTTAATGGGGTCAAGTAATGCATAAACAAGTAGGATGTAAATTAATAATAATAATAATAATAATAATAATAATAATAAATGCTATCCTTACTAAACTAAGAAATTTGGCAAAGTGAAGAAAGAACTAAAAGGACGGAATGTGGATGTGGGTAATGATAAAATTAGTGTTGAAACATGTTAAGAAACATGGTGAGAAGGATTGAATTGCAAATTAAATAGGATGGAAGAAAAATTTTAATTTTCCATCTTATAAAGGTTTGACCAAGTTCATGAAAATAAATGAATTGAGTTGTTAAAGTTGGTTGTTAAATTATGACAAAATCCTTGTTTAATCTTATTGTTGTAATATATAAGGATTGGGGAAAATGGTAGAATTGAAGTCATGGAATAGATAATACAACCAATTTATTACTTCAATAGACCATGGCGAAAAATGTATTATAAATAAAATAATTTATTATGGGTATATGGATTGGAAGTAGTTTATTAGTGATTTATGAATGTGAAGTTTAAATTTAATTTCGCGATGACAAAATAAATATAAATTATTTCAAAAAGAAATAATTGTATAAGTGATTAATAATTCTTGTTGGTACAGGAGAGTTGCCTAAGGGAGGACAATATTAGGGTCGTGCATTCTGTGACCAAACTGCAGGTAGGTGTTCAACACATAATCTATTTAGGAAATTTTATGAATGTTAAGATGTAGTAATTTTTCTTATAATGTCATTTTAAATATGAACATTGATGTGATATTATTATTAAAAAAATTGAAAGTTACAGCTGCCCAGTGAGGAATTGGCGGCAGTGGAACTGATTGAATGATTGTAATGATTGATACTAACGGTATCGTATATTTTTGAAAAAAGATTGTAGTGCGTTATGCTTTTAATTGATAATAAAGTAATTTTGTGATATTATTATGTATATTGTGGTTGTGTTAATTGTGGACAAATTTATATGTTGAATCAGTGCCTGGAAAAAAGGGCAGATGAATTAGTGACCTGGTAAAGGGGGTCAACGCCCGGAAAAATGGGCCCGAGAAAATTGGGCGGATGAATTTAAGACCCGGTAAAGGGGTCAGTGCTCAAGAAAATGGACGGATGAATTAGTGACCTAGTAAAGGAGGTCAGCGCCCGAAAAAAATGGTCGGATGAATTAGTGACTCGGTAAAGGGGCCAGTGCCCGGAGAAATTGGACCGATGAATTAGTGACCCGGTAAAGGGAGCAGTGCCTGAGGAAAATGGACGGATGAATTAGTGACCCATTAAAAGGGGTCAGTGCCTAGAAAATTAGGCATATGAATAAGTGGTCTGGTAAGGGGGTCAATGCCCAGTAAATTGGGTGAATAAATAAGAGACCCAGTGATGAGGTCGATGCCTGTGGAGTGGGCAGATAAATAAGAGATCTAGTGATGGGGGTGGTGCCGGGAATTGGGTGAATGAATTAATGACCCGGTAACGGGGTTAATGTCAAATGTTAGATGGTTGGATTTTTGGATAGTCAGAAGTAATGGACTGAACCTGGGGTCAGTGCTGAGTTTGGGTAAATATGATAGATGCTTGGTAAATGGGCATAATGGAAGTAATTACTTGTCTGGATGTTCGAGACTAATTTTCTGGTTAAAGGGTTACTAATAGAAGCAATTATCGAGTGGATAATTGGTATACGCGGTATAATGTTAACATGGAATCTTAAAAAAAATTTGGAATTTTTTTTTATCAGAAACAGAAAATGTCCATTGTTATTGAATACGTGAAAACGATTGGGATGTCATGCTAATTCTTATTTTCAAACTATTACAACATTATACCCCATTCTGGACGTCGAGCATTACTACTTGGTGAAGATAGAATGCTTGGTGAGGAGGAATGAGAGTGGTTGTCTGATTAAGAAATTATTGCATGGCTTGGATTGAGAAAAAAAAAAGTTCCTAAACGGCTGGGACGGGCCAAATAGAATTGTTAGGGTGATCCTGGACGAGGAGTTATTACTTGGTATTAATCAGTTAGTGCTGGTACATGACACTATTTACTAGAGTGATACTGTTGATTAGTGTATAGGAATTACGGAAGACGTTAATGGAAGGGCACTAGGGATCAAGGCTTTAAACATAAATTCTAATTGAAGGTTTAGATCGAAGGGTTTGTGCCTTAGTCTATAAAGTTATTGTAAGGCATTAGTGACTCAAACATGAAGAAAGGAACCGTAATTGATGGAACTGAATGGGAACCTAGTTCCTTTCATAGGAACTAGTGTTTATTCAGTGTTAGAAATGAAATTCTTAGAATGAAAGATGTGATGTAATAATATAGGGTATCAGCAATGGGGAGTACTCATGTTAAAAATAACAGTTAATAAAACAAGTTTATGATATTTGTTAGCAGGATGACGTGATCGAATGGGTGAATGCGTAGATCTCAAGATGGATATTCAAGATGATGCCGAACAGAGTAATTGAGATGGTCATTAGCATAGCAATGACTGGATTAAAGTGATTAGTCGATTTCACTATTAGAAAATGTGAAATAAATGGGTGATTCTGTGTAAAGATAAGGGATAACTGTTTGAGAAAGGATGGGTGGTATACCCAACTAGCATGAGCAAGAGTAAATGTAGTTGCGGAAATACAAAGGTGCAATATACTTTAATGAACTGAGATCTTGTGGACAAAACACGTCGAGGTCTTGCGGACAATGAGCATGTCGTGACTTATAACCCAACGATCTCATGAAAGTGTAAGGAATTAGTGGTTCTACTTTTATGTAATTATAGTTGTTCATATTTACATAAATATTAGTTCAATGCAGGACTTCTACCATGAACAACAAGAAAGAAATTTTCCATTATGAGACAATTGTTTTAGGAGTGGTT
Source organism: Populus nigra (assembly GCF_951802175.1). Taxonomy (NCBI): domain Eukaryota; kingdom Viridiplantae; phylum Streptophyta; class Magnoliopsida; order Malpighiales; family Salicaceae; genus Populus; species Populus nigra. The sequence continues at coordinate 13,562,645 of NC_084869.1, forward strand.
CGGATAAAATTAAATTTCTGGGAGTTGTGACCAAAGAGAAAAAGAGAAAAAGTATTTATGTTTTTCTCATTTCTTAGTCATTATGTTTCTATTACATCAAATGCTAATTTATTTGCTTAACCATTTATTATTTATTATGGTACATTGTGTGTGGAACTAAGACGTTATGGATATTGAAAAACAAAATCCTCATTTTCCTGAGTTCAAGGCTCATGGAAATTGTATTTATCATGAGAAAATCTCTGGGTGTTACAATTTTATTGGTCAATCTTTATTTTATGAGATCTTGTATTTATGAAAAGATATTTTAAATATTTTATTTCATGTGTCAATATTTTATTAGTCAAAAAACATATAAATTTTTATTTATTTTCTATGTAATTTATTTCAATTTTATTTTATATTTTCATGTAAAAATAAAATAAAAAATCACATATAAAAAATTTAATTGGTAGGAAGATTTTGTTTCTAAACTTGTGTTTACCGCCACTAGTAGCTCCTAATCTTCGTTCTCTAGAGTGGATAGCTAGAGTTTTGACCTCACGCGGTGTTTTTTCTACAATGGGTAGCCATTTCATGGTGGGAAATTGATGGCATCCTTGAGGACGAGGTATTGGTGGTGGTTTTTGTGGTGGTGTTGATCAGGTTAGATGTTGTTTCTGATTTTAGTACTCTAGCGTTTCTATGGAAGGAGTTGTAGTTGAAATTGTGGAAAAGTGTGTCAAAGTTTCTTGATAAAAATTTGCTAGGGAAAGATTTTAGTGTGTGACATGGTTATTAAACTCGACTTGGAATTGACCTGAGTTAAAATTCAGATCCCGAGTAGGAGAATTAACTTGGATTAATTAAAAAAATTAAATGTTAAAATGAGGTTTTTTTTAAAAAAGCTACCTTGTTTTTTATCGAGTTTTAATATTGGATCAATTCAAGTTTTTGACTGGGTTACTCAAGTCAATTTCCTTCTCTATTTTTTTTGTAAAATTCAAACTAGTCTAAACTCTAAGCAAGCTAGTTCAAGTTTTATAATAGCGATTTATGGTGGAGTGAGATGGTGTTTTAAGAAGATGTACAGCGTGTTTGGGAACGTGGTTTGCACCGTGTTTTTTTAAATTTTAATTTTTTTATTAAAAAATATTTTTTTATGTTTTCAGATCTTTTGATGTGTTGATATTAAAAATGAGATTTAAAAAATAAAAATTTATTATTTTATAATAAATATTTTAAATCATCACCGCTACCACAATTACAAACATGCTTGACTTTGAGACTGTACTATGAGGTTATCAGGTCAACATTTGCTCATTTAATTTAATTTTATTAGGCTCCTAAGCCCCGATTTCAAAAAAAAAATTAACTTTTTTTTATCAACTAAGAAAATGCATGTTATGTAGAAAGAAATATTAGTTAATTGGGCTAGTACAAAATATCTCTTTATTTGATATTATGATAAGTCTTTGTCTAGTGATTGAATATCGTGTATTAATTGTCAATAAAAAAAAGAATATTACACCATAATTTATAATAAATGATAATCTTTTATTTTCTTAAGATTAAAAATACATTTCCTAAAAAATGCATGTTATATAGAAAGAAATCTCCATTGATTAGGAAAGTAAAGAATTTTTTTATTTATTTGATATTATGATAAGTTTTTATCTAAATATCTAAATATGACTCCATAATTTATTATTGATTTTGTTTTTGTGGCAGTATATAAATTGTAGTCTCTCACCATATACAACTCAATTTGTTTTTTAGTGATGGCACTAATCCGTGAAATATTATTTGTTCTTTTCCTCGGGTTGTTTCTGAGTGGCATTAGTACCGCTACACCAAGCGAAGCAACGCTGCCCATCACTCAAAAAAGGGCCGGTTTCTTCCTCGCAAAAGTGATAGTTCCACCGTCGGCGCCCGGCAAGCAGCATAATTCTGTTCCGAGGCTGCGTTCTATTCCAGCAACAATAGTATAGTGGAGGTGTTATGTGTGCGAACACAAATAATTAGGAGACCCCCACTTTTATATGTGCGTTGATTTCATAATTTCTTTTTGTTTTGAATAAAGAAGTGCGGGTATTGAATATTTTGTTATTTAATATTATGTTAAGTCTCTGTCTAAATATTAAATAACAAGTGTTTTCCATAAAAAAAAAAAAGATTCAAGATAATACACACACATTGAAACGATATAATATTAGATTGATCCAAGTTTCATAACTTCATTTACCAAACTCGCAATCGACATCATAGACTTCACTAGATTTAACAACTTTACTTTTTAAACTATTTTTTATTTAAAGATATGATAACAAAAATAGATACTCGTATAATTGAGCACCAACTAAATGCTTGAATGTTTGTTTAATACTGTAATAACCTTAAAAAAAGCAAATCAAAACACATTATGAAAATCAATTCAGAATTAACCAAGTATTGAAGAATAAAATTGATTAAAAAAATCAAATAGGATTCAATTAAAAGAAGAAAAAAATGAAAGATGAAATTTAAAAACAGAAAATTATTTAACATTGTTATTAAAACAAACCCAACTTGTCAACTTTGAAATTTCCTGACTCGACTCATTTTCTAGCTTGGATTTAAAATTAACTCATATGAGAGTTGTCTCTATATAACTTGGTTGACTTAAGAGTCCAAAGACAACATAGACGATCAGTAAAAACGTGGTTTAACTTTAAATTTTTTTAAGATGACTTTTTTTAAAAAATATTGAAATTGTGACTTATTAGATTAATCTGGGTTTTAAGGCTTAACTCGGAAAACCCGCGACTAGAATCATGGGCTTCACTAGGTTTTAAAAAATTATTTTTAAAACTTTTTATTATTATTTAATGATATGATAATAAAAAAAACACTTGTAAAAATTGAATACTAACCAAATATTATGATATTTTGTTTTTGAGATTATGATAACCTCATATAAAAAAAAAACTAAAACAAATTATAATGATCATTTCAAATTTATTAAAATATTGAAGGATGAATTAAAAAAAATATTTGAAAAAAATAAGGTGCTTTACTAGAACGGTAAGTAACCATAATATTTTTCAATCCTTTAGTAGAGAGAGTAATCTCCATTGGGTAGGAAATTAAAGAATATTTTGTTATTTGAATATAAGTATTTAAGTATTGTTGATAAAAAAAATTTAAAATAAAAAATATTAACTAGTAAGTTAACAATTCAAGAAGATAATGTTGTGTTATAGAGATTTATAAATATGTAACATAAACTACAATAATTGTTGGTAATATTTTATTGGTCGATCTTTATTTTATGATATCTTGTATTTATGGAAAGACATTTTAAATATTTTATTTCATGTGTCAATCTTTTATTAGTCAAAAAACATATAAATTTTTATTTATTTTCTATGTAATTTATTTCAATTTTATTTTATATTTTCATGTAAAAATAAAAAAAAAATCACATATAAAAAATTTAATTGGTAGGAATATTTTGTTTCTAAACTTGTGTTTACCGCCACTGGTAGCTCCTAATCTTCGTTCTCTAGAGTGGATAGCTAGAGTTTTGACCTCACGCGGTGTTTTTTCTACAATGGGTAGCCATTTCATGGTGTGAAATTGATCGCATCCTTGAGGATGAGGTATTGGTGGTGGTTTTTGTGGTGGTGTGGATCAGGTTAGATATTGTTTCTGATTTTGGTGCTCTAGTGTTTCTATGGAAGGAGTTGTAGTTGAAATTATGGAAAAGTGTGTTAAATTTTCTTGATAAAAATTTATTAGGGAAAGATTTTAGTGAGTGACATGGTTATTAAACTCGATTTAGAATTGATCTGAGTTAAAATTCAGATTCCAAGTTAGGAAAATTAACTTGGATTAATTAAAAAAATTAAATGTTAAAATGACGTTATTTTTTAAAAAAGCTACCTTGTTTTTTATCGAGTTTTAATATTGGATCAATTCAAGTTTTTGACTGGGTTACTCAAGTTAATTTTCTTCTCTATTTTTTTTGTTGTGAAATTCAAACTAGTCTAAACTCTGAACAAGCTAGTCCAAGTTTTATAATAGTGATTTATGGTGGAGTGAGATAGTGTTTTAAAAAGATGTATAACGTGTTTGAGAATGTGGTTTGAATGGTGCTTTTTTAAATTTTAAATTTTTTATTAAAAATATATTTTTTATATTTTTAGATTGTTTTGATGTGTTTATATTAAAAATAAAATTTAAAAAATAAAAATATATTATTTTAATATATTTATAAATAAAAAATATTTTGATATACAATTTCAAATAGAAATGTCAGGTTGTGCGGTAAGTAAGTAAGATGATGGGAGCATTTCCCCCCCCCCCCCAAAAAAAAAGTTTTATTGTGTATTTCTGTGGCTTCTGTGGTATCTTATATATTTATTGAGCTTGCAGGATCTATAGTGGATCCGGAGATTAATTGTGGTGGGCGTAAACTGACCCGGACATCCGGGTTAAAAAAAAGAGAGAGCATGCATCACATGTTTTTAACTATTTGTACTGAAATTATATATTTTCAATCGAAATTGTATACTCTCATTTGTTAACTAATTTGTTTTTTTTTAACTTTCATTCAAATATCTTAATGGTTTAGCCAATCAGAAACATTTGTTGATTATTTCTTTTCTCGGTTAAGCAAGTCACTATTCTTTTTACGACTTTCAATCGAACAAAATTGACTTTTACAATCTTAGAATTCAAGCAATTTAAATTTATAATATCAATATTGTTTAAAACTAAATATCAAAAGGAACTATTATTAATTAAATTTTTCGATGAATTTGGAATTGTTTTCCTTTACTCATATTAGATCATCTTTAATTTATAGTAATCAAATATCAAATTAATTATAATATAATACTTTTAATCTTAATTATTTGTCTAGATTAAAATCTAGTGAAAAGTATTATTAAAAGGTCAAGTATCTTTTCATTTTTCAAATATAGCAAATGGTGTGTGTGTGTATAAAAATATAAATTGGGTATTATATAACATTTTAAACAAGAAAACCCACATGTATGATAAAGATTATATATGCCTAGATTAATTATAATATAAGTTTTTTTTTTAAAAAAAAACCCACATGTTTTATTAGTAATAAGAAATTTGATTTTTCAAATTTCTTATTACCATCTAACCTATCTTTTGGATTCAAACAAATCATAATAAAACTTTATAAAAGAATATATATGCCCAAGTAATTGTGAATCTCATAAATATTTGATTTGGAATTTCATAGTATAGTATGAGAATTTTGTATAATTTGTTTTTATACTTCAGCATTAGTTTTTTTTTTAAATAATGATTGTGTTATATAGTGTTATTAAACTTATACTGGTTTGGTTACTTAATTCGGTGAGTTATTATTTTAATTTTTAATTTAAATTGATTTTTTAAATTAAATTAAATAAAAATTTATCTAATTGACATGACATGACATATCTACCTACATTATAATTAAGTTGATCTGATTTGAGTGTTTTTTTAAATAAATTAAAACAATATTTTGACTTTCGGCGCGCATCTCTGATTAGGCACTAACTAATTGTACAATTAATGACCCAGACTAACAGGAATCTCATGTTCTAAACCTGTACCAAGTGTGCGGACATCAACCTTCTGCTCAATTTGTATACCGTCTTTCTTGCTCGCTTGTCGGCTTTATAGCGCTAGCATTGATTAATAATATATCCTTGATTTTTTTAAAAAAAAAAATTCTTCTGCCCACGGGCATCTTTAATTGGATGAAAGTTTTGAATTTCAAAATCAAGATTTCACTTGATTTAACCAACTAGATGATAGATGATATCAAGTAGTAAAAATTTTAAATTAAATTTTTTTTTTTTTTTGAGTTCAGGTTCGAGCTCTATAGTTACTTATATAATGGTCATTAAAAACTTACATAATTGTTAACTTTAGAGCATGTAGGATTAGTCAAGATACGCGTAAATTGATCTGGACACTCACGTTAAATAAAAAAACCAATTTCACTTGATGTTAGGAGGAAAAAAAAAATACTAGTCCAACTGTGGACTTAGAGGTTTGGTATTTGAATTTTTTTCTTTCTAATTCCATATAAGTGAATACATATCGTAATTAATTATGATATAATTATAGGAGAGTTCTTGTAATTATTTATAAGTTTGTCACAATTCAGTCTTCTCAAGAGATAAGTCTCTATATATAGCTACCTCGATGCGCTCAATCTTCTCAGAAAATATGGATCAAAGATTTTTGCCAAGATTGTTCAGTCTTGTATCCTCTGCTGAAATTCTATTTCTACTTCTTTTACCTCTAACATTTATCATCCTCAAGAACATTATAAGGTCATGTTCTAAAAGCAAGTATCTTCCACCTGGTCCAAAGCCATGGCCCATCATAGGCATCCTTCTCCATATGGGGAATCAGCCTCATGTCTCCTTGGCAGAAATTGCAAAAATTCATGGCCCCCTCATTTCACTAAGGCTAGGAACTCAACTCCTTGTTGTTGGTTCTTCAGCAAAGGCAGCAACTGAGATTCTCAAAGCTCACGATCGATTCTTCTCGGCTCGACACGTACCTCAAGTGATTCCTCGGGAAAGCCATGTCCTTCGCCGGGTTGCGCTCGTCTGGTGCCCTGAAAGCATTAATACATAGAAATTGCTACGAGGATTGTGTAGGACTGAGTTATTTTCAGCCAAAGCAATAGAGTCAAAAGCGACTTTGAGAGAGAAGAAAGTTGGGGAGTTGATGGATTTTTTGGTAGCAAGAGAAGGAAAAGTCGTTAGCATTGGAGAAGTAGTGTTTAGTACTGTATTCAACACAATATCGAATCTTTTATTCTCCAATGATCTTGCTGGTTTGGAAGAGAAAGGGATGTCAAGTGGATTGAAGAGCCATGTTCGGAAGTTGATGTTGTTGGTTGCTACTCCAAACATTTCTGATTTTTATCCTATATTTGCAGGGTTGCATCCTCAAGGTTTAAGAAGGAAATTATCCAATCTTGTTGAAGAAACTTTTGCTATATGGGCAATCAACATTAAGGAAAGAAGAAATAGCTACGTCCATGCATGGGTTTGATGACGATCAAATCAATTGGTTAGCTTCAGTATGAACAATCAAAATACCTTTTGCTTTTATTTCCATGTATTAATTTGGTCTGAATCCAATGGATCTTGACAGTATGGAATCTTGACAGTATGTAATTTCTGTTGGTTTGCTTTGCAGGAATTGTTCAGCGCAGGCACAGACACTACTGCCACAACAATAGAGTGGGCAGTGGCCGAGATACTGAAGAACAAAGAAGTTATGAAGAAAGTTGACGAAGAGCTCAAAAGAGAAATCACAAAGAATACAATTTCTGAATCTGATGTCTCTGAGCTTCCATATCTAAATGCATGTATAAAGGAAACCTTGAGGTTACACCCTCCAGTGCCATTGCTTGTTCCACATCGCGCTACTGAGACCCGTGAGATTATGAAGTACACGATTCCGAAGGATTCTCAAGTTCTTGTGAATGTTTGGGCAATTAGCCGTGATCCGTCGACCTGGGAAGACCCATTATCATTTAAACCTGACAGGTTTCTCGGCTCAAATTTGGACTTCAAAGGTGGCAACTACGAGTTTCTTCCATTCGGTGCTGGAAGAAGAATCTGCCCTGGATTACCCATGGCCAATAAACTTGTCCCCTTGATTTTAGCCTCTTTGATCCGTTGTTTTGACTGGTCACTTCCCAATGGCGAGGATCTTGCAAAGTTAGACATGAAGGATAAGTTTGGTGTTGTTTTGCAGAAGGAGCAACCTCTCCTTCTTGTTCCCAAAAGAAGATTGTAATTTCAGACTGGTTACTGTCTACGGGCTGCTATAATATGTTTTAGATCTACACAAAATAAAAAGCTGTTAGCTTCAATATAACTCGATTTTAGCATTATTATCGCTTCAACTTTTTTTCAATTAGTTTCCTTTTTATTATTAATTAATCGAGCAGTTAGTTAATTTCGAGGATACTCCATATGGATTGTGATTTTTAATACTAGGGGGTGTTTAGGCTCATTGTTTGTAACAATAGGACAGACTAAGTTACTTCTGGGCTGAGCTTTGGTAATCCCAAGAACTTCAAAGTCAGCCCACATGTAAGCTTACATGGCCAACTTCCAATTTCCAAACATGGCCTGGCATCCGATTCGTTTTATATATTTTCTAGTGCAATTTTAAATGTGTAAAAAAATAATTCAAGTTGCTCGAAATTCATTGATATTATTATTAAACCCAGTTTAGTGAGTTAAATTTAAAAAATCTTGACTTGGGTACTTGTTAATTCTATATTTTTAATTAAATTAAATGAGAATTGTACTGATATGAATCAGTTAATTTTGTTGGTTCAAGATAAAAAAAAATTAAAACAAAATTGATATAAAAAACAAAAATTAGATGCACAGGTTTAAAGGTAACTTAAACATTTGTTAAAAAGGATTTGATTTAAAAAAAATTAAAACTGGCATTTAAAAAAAATATATTTAAATGATGATTTGTTAGATCAATTTTAACTAATTCAAGTTAACCATACCTAAAAAATTTAAAAAAATTCAATTTTTTTTTGAGATATATTTATAAGAAAAACCCATCATCATTTAATTTTTCTCATCAAACCTGTTAACACCAAGTTTGATCTTGTTTTTTAGTTGATACTGCAAAATCAACTATTTTTTCTTTCTTTTTATTTTCAGGTACTTTTCTCTTTTTTCTTCTTAATTTATGGACTATAAATAAATAAAATAATTTTTTTGACTAAAATAAAAATTATGATGAATTTAAGGTGAGCCTTGTATTTTTTTTTGTGTGTTTTAATTTAGACTTTAATTTCATATAATTAAACCATAAAATAATACAATTAAAGTTTTTTTAATTATTAAAAAAATAGCCAGGTGGCTCACAGTCGTTCATATAAAACAGCACAAACCTTAAACTTTTTTAAGTTTAATTTTGTTAACATATCACTGCCAAAAATATTTTTTAAAGAAAAATAGAGCATTAATTTAATTAATACTAAATAAAAATAATTTATTATTTTCATAAGAAATAAAAATAAAAAATAACTTTTATTTAAAAAATAACACCAACAGTATAATATAACGTTTTAAACAAAAAACGTTCCTATATAAAATTTTTATAATTAATATATTTTTCTGTCATTTGAAATTATTCTTAAAAGTAATTTATAATAACACTCTATTAAAATTTAGGAAAACAAAGGCCTAGAAATAATTTAAAAAATAGGCTGGGTTTATTTTCAAATATAAGTTTTTAATTTCCATCTCATGTTTTTAACAGTCTAGTTTTCCTTCAAAAGTAACTGTTCCACTTTATATTAATGCATGGTACAGTTTGGATTTTTTTTAAATAATCTCTTCTTGTAGAAGAAAAAAAAAAGAATCTATGAGATATGAGATATATGGAATATGGAAAATAATATTTAATTAGAATAAAAATATGCCGTGGCTGAATAAGAAACAGCAATATTATTTAATTTACATATTTATATGACCATCATGTGTATATTTCATCTTTCAACTTCATTAACCTACCTTTATTTTTATATATCATTATTTTTCTTTCTTCACCATATATTCATAATGTGATAAATAACTCACACATGATTTAGTCTCAAATATTTGCGCATTGAGCATTATTAGATAATACCGGCGGGTACATTCGAGCCTAAATCAATCCCAGTTAAAATGCAGATTAACTTAATGTTGATCCAATTAAAATATTCTTAAAAGGTGTAAATTTATAATTAATGGTGCTACGAGCCTCGCAAATCTTAGTTATGAAATTCATTATTTCAATTATCTCTATATAGTTTATGCTTTGTTTAGTAACAACAATAGTAAATTGTTAAAATTAAATTGCTAGTCAAATTCTTCATGACAAGAAAATAAATAAAAACATCTTAATCTACACCTATTTTTTTGATTTTTTTAGTTTTTATTTGTAGTCATCGTTTATAATTTTTTTTTTTCACTTATTAGCACACATAGTTCTTGATTTATTTGATTATATATATATATATATATATATATATATATATATAATTTTTAATTTACACTTAGAATATTTTAAAATACAAAAACATGTTGAAAAGGTTCGTGAATAAGTTTTTTTCTTGAGAAAAAAATATCTAACCCATGATAAAGCGCTAGTCAAATATCTAGTCCCCTACTATATGCTATGAGATGAACTAAAACAAATTTAAATGTGAAAAATAAATAAATTCAAGTTGTAGTAAATTCATTGATATTGTAATTAAACCTGGTTTAGTGAGTTAAATTTAAAACTCATGATTCAAGTTCTTATTAAGTCTGGGTTTTCAATTAAATTAAATGAGAATTGTATTGATGCAACCCAGTTAATTTTGTTGATCCAAGGATAAAAAAAGAAATCAAAGTAAAAAAATGATATAAAAAACAAAAATCAGATGCATAAATTTAAAAATAACCTGGATAACTATTAAAAAAGAGTTTGACTTTTAAATAATATTGAAGCTGACACTTTTTTTAAAAAAAAAAACAAATATTAAGATAATGATGTATTAGATCAATTCTGGTTAATTTAGGTTAACCAATCCCAAAAAGTTAAATATCTTAATCTATATCTGTCTTTTGATTTTTCTAGTTTTTATTTTTAGTCATTATTTATGGTTTTTTCCCCATTTATTAACGAATATAATTGTTTTATTTATTTATGTGAATTGTCACACAACATAAAATATTATCTGCCTCTAGTGCAATCTTTAACAAGTTAGAGGTATTTGAGTGTGAGTTTCAACTTATTTTTTTCTTTAAATAAATTTTTTTCAATGTTTTTTTTTAATTATTTTAATATATTAATGTTAAAAATAAAAAAATATTATTTTAATATTTTTTAAATAAAAATATTTTAAAAAATAATCATGGTAGTTTTCAAATACAGTGTTAATATCAAATGTTAGCCAAGTGAGCTAGCCACGAAACAAATTTCTTAAAAAATTATTAAAATAATATATTAACGTGGTTTACTGTTATTTATACAATCAGTTAAAACGACCCCGTCCTTGTACAGTATAAACTGTTAATATTAAATTAAATTAAAAATTCATCATTACAAGAGAATAATAATAATAATAAAAAAAACAGCTAATTATTAACCGGTGGGAATTACCACCTGCAAATTGTTTAAACCGATATAGTCAAACATCATATTGTAGACATTATCGTTGCATTGACGTTATCTATTGTTAATTCTAATTAATTTACAGTTCATACTTTTAATCCGAACTCCATTCTATTGCCCAGTGGCTCTTCGCTGTGATGGTGTTTGAGGGTATGAAAATAATTATTTTAAAAAAATATATGTATTAAAAAAATATATATTTTATTTTTTAAAAATTATTTTTAATATTATCATATCAAAATAATTTAAAAAATTTAATTATTTTTTTAAAATCTAAATTTTAACCAACCCAGTTGTGAATATGGTCACTCTTTTGCTGTCATTGCAAATATTGTAGTTAATTTTCTTCTAATTTCTTTAAAATAACCTTAAATAAGTATTTTATTAAATTAATAACTTCTAAAAAATCAAATTTAAAATCTAATCAGTTAGATTGCATCTCAAGAATATTCACATTTTAAATCTTAAAAATATAACTGATAAATGAATTTATATATTCAAGAAAAATGTTTTTCTTGAATATAGAGACAGAAGTCGTAGCAGCAATGACACGCAATTTTTTTTTAAGCTTTCGCCGGAAAACTTTAGTAGTGTGTGTGTGTGTGTGTGAGAGAGAGAGAGAGAGAGAGAGAGACTGCAAGCGGGGTACGTACTTGTATAGTGATAACTCCACTCCGAACATCGAACCTTCCAGAGTACTATCTCCATAAGCTAATATTGTAATAATTATAGAGAACTAGGTGAGCTCTTGGAAGGGCTCCAATGGCTGAAACAGGTTGTGATATTTTTCTAGAACAGGGTGCGGCACGATGTGATCAACTGGCCAAAATGCACATTTCTCAGCTTACCTGGACAGTATCTACTAGACTGGATTAGGCTAGCCCACCCACTTACCCTCCCATTCTCACTTACTACCATATTATTTTATTGAAGTTAACGAAATCAGGACCATTTATTATAATATGATCTCTCTTTCCATTTTAGAGCTATAATATTTGTGCATCATATGATCAACTTGATTCAAAACCCATCTCTCTTCAACCCTTTTTCTCCTAAACTCTCCCAGTCCACAATAAATAGAGGGTTTTATTGAGAGAAAGAAAACATTCACTCAGAAAAAAATCCAGCCAGGGAGAATTGCCTAGCTAGCCATGGCTAGTCCTAATCAACAGTACCATGGCGCCACCTTCAAACCCCACAAACACTTCGCTGCCAACAGCCCTTTCTTCTTCAAGAAAACCAATCTCTACACCTTAGCCCTCCTTCTTTTCCTTTGCACCTTCTCTTATCTCTTTGGTGTCTGGCGCCACGAAGGTGGCGGCGGCGTCTTATCCGTTAACAAGAGCGCCGCTACTGCCACCACCAACACCATTGTTTCAATCCCATGTAACCCCTCAAAAGCCACCACTGCTGCAACAAGAGGGGGGAAGCCCCTTGACTTTTCATCCCACCACAAGGCAGATGATTTAGATTTCACGTTAACATCAGAAGTCAAAAGCTACCCATCATGCAACGTGAACTTCAGCGAATACACACCGTGTGAGGATGCAAAAAGATCATTGAGATTCAAGAGGCGCCAATTGATATTTAGAGAAAGGCATTGTCCAGAGAAACATGAGATACTAAAGTGTCGTATACCAGCTCCACACGGGTACAAGAACCCTTTTAAATGGCCTGCTAGTAGGGATTTTGCTTGGTACAATAACGTGCCACACAAGCATCTAACGGTGGAGAAGGCGAGGCAAAACTGGATCAGATTTGCAGGTGATCGGTTTAGATTCCCTGGTGGGGGGACTATGTTTCCTAATGGTGCTGATGCTTATATTGATGATATTGGAAGATTGATCAATCTCAAAGATGGGTCTATTAGGACTGCCATTGATACTGGTTGTGGGGTAATTAAGCTCTTGATCCTTAATCTCTACACATATTTTACTTTCTTTTATGATTTCTTTAATCTTAGGTTATTAAATTAATATTTTATTTTCATTTTGCTTCCGATTTTTAGAATTTTAAAATGTTTTTATTCTTAAAAATAGTGAAGATAAAAACAAAGATGAAGTCTTTTCATGTTCCTAGATAAGCACCCATTAATTGGATTTTAAAGTCTTGTAACGGTGTTTAGAAATTTAAGTATATGACATTGGTATATGTGACTCTATGTTTCGAAACGTTACAAAGTTTCTGTGGCCAAATTAACCAGCTGGATTTGTAATTAACCATTTATTAATTGTGGGATATGGATCTAACATTAGGGTTAAGAGCCTTGGTTTTTGAAATTATTTTTTGTTTTTTTGATGAGTAGTCAATTTTTTTTTTTGTGTGCAAGTGAATCAAGGGGATGAGACAAATATGGAATTTTCATTGAATTTGCTAGATTTCATTCTTGAAATATAATTGTCGTTGAAAATATATATGAGTAATTAATGAGATTTGATTTACTACTAAATAAAGCTTTAAGAAGTCGAGAAATATAGCTCTCTTAGCTAGTCAAAGACAATCCAAAGTATAATTTAGACCGTTTGATTTTTTAATTAATTATTTATTTCCCCCAAAAATCACTTTCTAGATAATTTAGACCGTTTGATTTGATATCCACCAGTAAAACTCAATCATTCAATGAATTAGATTATCTCGGGAAAATGATTTCGGCAAGAATCTCTGTATATCACTCTTTTCTTGAGGCTAATGAATTTGCAAATATGAGTTGGAATATTCTTAAACTATGGAACTATTTTAAACCTTGTAAATTTTCTAGTCCCTGAACTTTGTTAGGACTAGTGCAGGTTGCAAGTTGGGGAGCATATCTTCTGTCACGCAATATATTAACAATGTCATTTGCACCAAGGGACACTCACGAAGCACAAGTGCAATTTGCCCTAGAACGAGGAGTTCCTGCCTTGATCGGAGTTTTGGCCTCAAAAAGGCTGCCATACCCATCTAGAGCTTTTGACATGGCACATTGCTCTCGTTGCCTTATTCCATGGGCCGAATCCGGTACATATGCATATTCCTTAATCAAATTTAATTATCTCAAACAAAATTCTGTGCTTGATAGTGCAGTGGTTGGATCTAAAAGGATTTTTTTTCTTCTCGGTATGGAACAGGAGGACAATATTTGATTGAAGTTGATCGAGTTCTAAGACCTGGTGGGTATTGGGTTTTGTCTGGTCCTCCAATTAATTGGAAAAAATATTGGAAGGGCTGGGAAAGAACAAAAGATGATTTGAATGATGAACAGATGAAAATTGAGGCTGTGGCTAAAAGCTTATGCTGGCGAAAATTTGTCGAGAAAGGAGACATTGCTATTTGGCAAAAACCAATCAATCACTTGAATTGTAAGGTTAACAGGAAGATTACACAAAATCCACCTTTCTGTCCTGCTCTGGATCCTGAAAAAGCCTGGTACGTACATGTGCTTTTCAACACAAAAAAGAGAGAAGATTTTCTTGTATGTTCTATGCATCTTAATCAATTCCATTCCATTTTTTAGGTACACAAACATGGAGACATGTTTGACTCACTTGCCTGAGGTATCTAACAAGGAAGACGTCGCCGGCGGGGAATTGCTGAAATGGCCGGAGAGATTGAATGCTGTGCCACCAAGGATTAGTAGGGGAACTTTGGAAGGAATTACAGCTGAGACTTTCCAAAAAGATACAGCTCTATGGAATAGGAGAGTATCTTATTATAAAGCTGTAAATAACCAATTAGAACAAGCTGGGAGGTACCGCAACATTTTGGACATGAACGCTTACTTGGGTGGATTCGCTGCTGCCCTTACTGAGGACCCTCTCTGGGTTATGAATGTGGTTCCTATCCAAGCTAAGGTTAACACTCTTGGAGTAATTTATGAACGAGGATTAATTGGAACATATCAGGACTGGTAAGCAGAGATCGAACATAAACTAATCTGGTTTGGTTAGAGTTATAATATTTAAAACCAAGTGATTAACTTGTCTTATGATTTCATTTCTTTTACAGGTGTGAAGCCATGTCTACGTATCCAAGAACTTATGACTTAATCCATGCTGATTCTGTATTTAGCCTCTATGACGGCAGGTAATTAATTAATTATTTTTCTATGTTATGATCAGATAGATCATTTGTTGCTTTTCCTGTTCCAAAATAGCAGAATCATGGTCAACAACGCTGTTATATTAATATGAAATAATAATAATAATAATAAATCCATGTGAGACAAGTACCAAACACATGGTCTTGTGGGGACTCTACAGGATAAGGGTCTAGGTAGGAGGGCAAAAAAATTGCTCTTTAATTATTAATTTTATAATTTATTTTTCATATATATTTATGTAAGATAGAATTGTGGAATTACTAAATGGGAAATGTTTTGATGAATATTATCCGACATGGATTTTTGCTACAGATGCGAAATGGAAGATGTTTTGCTAGAGATGGATAGGATTCTGAGGCCTGAAGGAAGTGTAATTTTTAGAGATGATGTTGATATGTTGGTGAAGATCAAGAAAATAAGTGATGAATTGAACTGGGATAGTCAAATTGTTGATCACGAAGATGGACCTCATCAGAGGGAAAAGCTTCTTTTTGCTATCAAGACCTACTGGACAGCTCCTGCTGAAGGCCGACATGAGTCCACCACATCTTCCTAAGGAGCTTCACTTCCATTTTCTTTGTTTTCTGTTTAGATTTCTTCTCTCTCTCTCAAATATGATTCTTTCTTCGAATAGTTAGAGCTCAACCAATTCATCAGATAAACTCTAAAAATTATGCTACTCGTCTTGAATTGGACACAGAAGTGCCTAGCCTCTTGTTTCAGGTTCTGTATTTACCTCCATGGAAATGGGCTTGTGCCCAAATCAAGAACATGTTTTGTGCTGGGCACTTTTCTTACACATAAACTTGATGATCTAACTACAATATTGAATTCAACACATTTGTTGCGAGCTCAAAGCTTCTGTTAGGTGAGTCATGTAAAAGATCAACTATATCTAGCCAAGCTCAAACTATAAATGAAGGCAGAGATTAGCATAATGAGATATCAAAGCAAGCTTGCTAGCAATCATACAGAAGCTCTAGAAATTTAGTCGTCACAAATTGTTGGATAAGCAAACATGGCATCACTCAAGTCTCTTAGCTCCCCAGCAGCACTGCTTCTCTTGCTCATTGCACTTGCAGCGCAGACTCAACTGGCTCACTCGCAGATATGCACATCCCAGCTCAACAGCCTGAATGTCTGTGCACCATTTGTGGTGCCTGGTGCACCGAACACCAACCCTAGTACTGATTGTTGTAATGCACTTGGTGCAGTGCAACATGACTGCCTCTGCAGCACTCTCCAGATTGCGGCTCGCCTCCCTTCTCAATGCAATCTTCCACCTATCACTTGCGGTAACTAGAGCTAGCAGGTATGAACTTCGTAAATCAAATTTGTATCTCACTATCTTTATTTCACCTAATTAAATTATAAATACATTAAATACAAAACGCTATAAACTCGTGTAAATTTCAGACTTTAATAATTTTTATTTAAAAGAATATATAACAGAGTAATATAATTTTTTATAATAATTTAAGCTATGAGTTTCTTGTTTTTTTCCCCTTGAAAAAAGTGATGGGTCTTGTCGACGAAAACAATTTTACTCTCTGTAGCAACTGTCCTTAGCAATTAAAATATATAATATGATCCAACATTCATATCTAAGCATGAATTATCCAACCCTTATCATAGTAGTTTGACTTGGATTTTTTTTAATAATAATAATAATAATAATAATAATAATAATTTATGTCTATCGTCTCTTTGCAGGTACAAGACAAGCATGAAGCTTTTGGAAAAAGAGTGAAAAGAATATTAATTGGTGTAATTGGAACTTCAATCATTGAAGCTTATGATCCATCAATCTTCCTTCTCTCTTTCAAAAGTGTCCCGATGATCTGTAATCAAGCAGAAGCTTCATGCTGATTAAAAAATAAAACACATTATTAGTTGTTAATTCTATCGTAATTGTGACTGGATATATAGTAATTAATTACATGCACGTAGCAATGCAAACAAATAGTAGAAACATTAGATTAAATAATGATTAACAATAAAACACATTGAAATTATCCGAAACAAAACAATGGGTGATTGAAGATCGATGGCTTTATGATATATTAACATGGTGAACAGGGATTTCACATGGAATTAAACATTAAATTAAATAATGATTAACATATAATTACCGTGTTAGTTGTATAATTCTACTAGTACATCTTGACTGTATTATATATGTTCTATCACATTGGATTGCATGCAAATAAATCAATTTCAGTCACTAATTGTTTCAATGGTATTTCAAGCTAATGAAAATCTAACATCACTATTTTAAATTTTAATCTAGGTTTTTCTTTTTTTTTCCCCGAAGATAGACGTTTATTTTATTTAGTAAATATATCTTTGACATTGTGATGATTTTTATAGTTATGATTTGAAAATATAAGTTGTTTACAACATCTAGGATTTCAACTCGAAATTTAATCCCAAACTTGGTATAATCCCATTTATTTTGTATGACTGACATACTTTTTTATATTATTTTTAAGTTTAGAAACCACACGCACAAACTTTACGTGTATGTAAATTTTTTTTACACATATGAGTTTTTCTATATGAAGTAAAAACTATTTTCTACATTGATAACATTATTCATCATCAATTACACGATACACTAACCAACAACAACTAACGTTAACCAATGCAACACATCAATTTCTTCATTAACGATACTTTCTCCTTTTCTATTAATAAATTCCAAGACTTGCACATATAAATACACTCTACAACAACCATCTAGGTGGTGTCCCAGTGATAAGAACTTGGGATCAAGAGGTTTGCTTCTTCTGTGGTCTCAGGTTTGAGCTCTAGGTTGCTCATATGATGGCCACTGGAGGTTTACACGGTCGTTAACTTCAGGGCCCGTGGGATTAGTCGAGGTGCGCGCAAGCTGGCCCGGATACCCACGTTAAACTAAAAACTAAAAACTAAAAAAAAAAATACACTCTACAACCAAGTAATCAATAAAATCCAAACATAAAAATCCATCAAATACCATAAAAACCAGTGAAAGGCCATGAAAGTGTCATTCTATACCATAAAAGTCAAACCCATTCTAGTTAGCCAAGGCCACTCTAGCCATACAAGACATCCATACAAAAGCCAACCATAGCTACACCAGGAAAACCTGACCAAACTAGTTTAGGTTATACAACACAAAAACACATTTCCTCACCTTTGTTTAATTTCTTCCCTTCCTATTCATTCATTTATATATATATATATATATATATATATATATATATATATTGTGATTTAAGCATAAAAAAATCTTTTATTTTTTAAGAAACATTTTTTTTCAAAAAAATAACCTAATTGATATCATCAATTAGACTTGTCACCTTAGACTATCCCAGCCTAAAATACAGTTATAGAATATCCACTTTTTGTTTGAATTTTTTTTTAATTTCAACATTAAATGTTGTGTTTATAATTTTTTTTCCTTACATATACTATGAGGAAGCTAAGTCCTTTTTCATGAGATATTTTTTTAATGGAGGAACTTTATGTTTGATATGAATTTATAAAAGATAAAAAAAATTACTTTAATTTACAATGCTAAAGTTTATTTTTACATAATTTATGAAAAAAATAAAATTTAACGTGTATATATTTTTATATATAATGTACATGAAATAATTTATATGTAACAAGTTAGTAGTTAAAAGTTCTATTTTTCTATTTTTTTAAAAAATACTAAGGTATCATTTGAAATTACTGTTTGGATTTTTTTAAAATAATTTTTATTTTAAAAAATCATATCAAAGTTTTTTCATGTATTTTTTTAATAATTTTGATATTTTCATAACAAAATCATCTAAAATTAAATAAAAATATATCAATTTGATTTTTTCTCAAGTAAAAAAATACCTTTAATCATATTATCAAACACATATTAAATAAATATAAAACAAAAACTATTTTTAATTATATACATATGATTTTCCTTGAATCATCAAATCAAGAAATAACTCCAAATAACTTCAAAAAATCACACCAAATTTCTCCGATAGATAGAGAGAGAAAGAAGGGAATGTAAATAAGAAAAAAAGGAGGGAAAAAAAAGAGAGCTTTTGGGTAAATTACGTCAACACCCCGAACTTCTACAAATTATACGTAACCCCTAACTCATTGGGGTCAGGAGACCTTTCTGATGCCTAATGGCTTGCTGTTTCAGGCAAGAACTAAAATGGCTCCTAAGCACGACTTTTCCCTAAAATTCCAAGTCCAAAGCAAACCCCTCTCCCTCTCTTTCTCTCTATCAAAAACCCTCTAGGATTTTGAACCTTTGTGACCCCCAAAACCCTTCTAAAGGTACACACACTTTCTTTTCTTTTCTTTTCTCTCTCTGCATGTCTTGCAAATTATAGAAATGCTGCTTCTTATCTATCAAAACTCTATTTTTTTTTGGTTTTTTAGTTTCATACTTTGCTTTAAGAAATGGGTTTGTTTTTAGTGTGGAAACAATGCCCATTTTGAGAATTAGAGACCCTTTTGTGTGTGTATTGTATTGTATTGTAGTTATTTTCAATTCAAGAGAATTTATATTTTCTTGTGTTATTAGTTTTATTATTTCCTTTATTAGTACTGGTGATGATAATTTCAGTGACAGTGGAATTTTTAGAGTATATTTGTCAAGAAAGAATTCAAATTCAGTTTTGGTATTTAATTTCATAGCTAAGAGATTTTTAATGAATTTATAAAATATAGATGGACTTTTTTTTTCCTGTTTTGATAATGTTGGATGGGATTTTTAGTTTGAAATGAATGTAAAAACTGCTTGTGTTTTTTGCATGTTGTCATGGGCAGATGATGATTGTAGTTCAAGAACTGTGATCGTTTTGCCAGTTGTGATTTCTGTTGGAGTGAGCTAACGGTTGTCTTTGTATCTTTCTTTTTTGTAATGTCTCTATGTTGTTGTCCTTATTTCTTCCTGTTCTCTGAAGGTCAAGGAGTAGAGATGATGAAGAATTAGGTAGTCCTTGTGATGAGTGATGACATCATGGAAATCGGGCTTCAAAAGTCAGATAAGTTGGACTTGAACTTAGATCAGGACTGTCGTAGTCTGAATTTTGCACTGGTCAATTCATCCCAGTTCAGTAACTCATCGAAAGATGGTGTTAATATAGGTGGGGTACTAAAAATTGGCACAGAGTTTGAATCGGATGAACATGCTTATAGATTTTACAACAAGTATGCCAAAACAGTAGGCTTCAGTGTTCGAAAAGATTGGGTGAATAGGAGTAAGGTGCATGGTCTTGTGGTATCTAGAAAGTTTACTTGCTCTAAGGAAGGTTACCGGCGGAAGGACAAGAGAGATCTTAATGTGAAGAAACATCGGAAAGAAACAAGAACTGGTTGCTTGGCTCACATGATTGTCACTCGCCAGCCTGATGCCAAATACAGAGTGACCCATTTTGAGGCAGAGCATAATCATGATAACATAGACCCAAATAATGCTGAATCACAACTATTATGGAGGGAAATACATGTTGATCAAGCTGCCGAAGGTGACTTGCCTAGTAATTCAGGTACAGAATCAAGTTCAACCTTTGAACTGGTGAACAGACAATTTGAAGTTTGGAAATCTCTTGATCAACTGGCCATGGATTTTGACAATTCCCTGCGGTCTCAAAGGATTAGAGATATGAAGGAGGGGGAAGCAGGGCGTTTGCTGCGTTATTTCCAGAGGCAGCACATTGAAAATCCATCATTCATTCATAGCATTCAGGTTGATATTGATGACAAAGTAAGTAACATATTCTGGGCTGATGATAAAATGGTAGTGGACTATGATCATTTTGGTGATGTGGTTTGTTTGGACACAAGTTACCGAATGAATAAAGATCTTCAGCCATTTGTACAGTTCATAGGAGTGAACCACCACAATCAAGCAATAATTTTTGCTGCTGCACTTTTATTTGATGACACTGTTGAATCACTTAAGTGGTTGTTTAATACATTTCTAGAGGCAATGTCTGGAAAGAAGCCAAAAGTCATTCTTACAGATCAAGATGCAGCAATAGTTGAAGCAATCAATTCAATTTTACCTGAAACAAGCCATCGTATCTGTGTTTGGCAGATGTACCAAAATGCTCTTAAGCATCTTAGCCTTGCAGTGAAGGATATGGAATCCTTTTCTAATGACTTTCGAAGTTGTATTTATGACTACAATAATGAGGAGGCTTTTGTTCATGCTTGGGAGGGTCTGCTGGACAAATATGGTCTTCAACAAAATGACCGGCTAAGATGGATGTTTAGAGAAAGAGAGAAATGGTCCATAGCATATGGCAGGAACACATTTTTTCTTGACATGAAAGGCTCACATGTGGCTGAAGATTTATCTAATAACTTGAGAAGTTACCTAAACTCTGACCAAGATGCTCTTCAGATTTACAAAATTTTTGAAAGGGTGGCAGACGAGCAACGCTTCAAAGAAACACATGCTAATGATGAAATGACTAGATCCATGCCAAGATTACTGGGGAATGTAGCTTTGCTAAAGCATGCAAGTGGTATTTATACGCCAAAGGCTTTTGAATTATTTCAGAAGGAATATGAGAAGTGTTTAAATGTTGTAGTTACCCAGTGCAATGAGAAAGGATTTTTACTTGAATATAAAGTCAGTACATTTGGACAGACTCAAGAATATACAGTCATATTCAATTCAGCAGATGACACAGTTGTTTGCAATTGCATGAAATTTGAGAATGTTGGGTTTTTATGTGGCCATGCTTTGAAAGTTCTTGATAACTGGAACATAAAGGTGGTCCCGTCCCGATATATCTTGAAGAGATGGACAAAAGATACAAGGCTCGGGAGAGTAAGAGATAGCGGTGAGTTCACTGCTAAAGAGAACCTGAAGTTGGCTGTAGCTAGCCGTTACAAAGATTTGTGCCGCAACATAATCAAAATATCAGCCAGAGCAGCTGAATCAGAGGATGCTTTTCAGTTTGCATTAAGACAACTAGATGAGCTAATTGAAGGTGTAGAGAAGATCTTGATGCTGAAAGCTGAGGAGGGTCAAGGCATCACCTCTAGTAGCACAGTGGTGAATGGTTTTGAAAGTGAAAATGCTGAGTTTTTCTTGGATGAGGAAGAAATTGAGGATCAAGGCGAAGACAACAGAGTGGACGGAACCAAAGAAAGGGAGAGTGCTGCTCCTGATAGACATCAACTGAAGAATATAAATGAAAAGAGCTGTAAGAAAAAAAGATTTCAGCTTGGACAAACACCTTCACCAAATACTAGCAGCTGCATTTCAAGTCCTCCACAAGCACGTGTTATGACTGAAGGCCAATCTCACAATCCTCTTCTGCAGGTTATTCTAGCCATACTTTCAATCATCCTTTTCTTGCTTGGATCCTTTCTCATGATTGAGCCGATAATTGAATGATTCTTCCATGTGTATCAAGCAGGGTTTGTATAATTTTGAGGCTAATCAGGTGGTTCAGTGCATGTACCAGCAGCAGAATCCAGTAATGGACCATGAAGATAATCCTAACATGTACCAACAATCAGTTTTTTATGCTGACCAGCATGTCTCACCTACTCAAATTCCATTACTCCAGGTACTATTCATGGACATTTAACTTCTCTCCATTTATCGAATTAGAACCATGGTACTTATCCAGGTGATCTGGTGCAGGAACCCTTAATCCGGAGCGCCTACCAGGAGTCCCTCACTAACAATGCTCTATTGAGGCAGGTACATAATTAACTTGAAAATGGAAATATCTTGGATGTTAGCTCTTGTAATTAAATTGCAGCCAAACTTTGCATGTTGATCATCAACTTTCTCATTTTCATCTGCAGGCAATCGATCTCGATCTCCAACATCCTCATTCATCTTCAATCTTACTATATGATCATGGATTCAGAACTTTTGACACTTCTTATCTTGGACTCAAGTAAACATGAAGAATGTCATATCATTCTTCTCCCATGTTTTGTATCTATGTCCTCAAATGCTTCAGTTGTTTCAACAAATAATAAGTTGGATTACAATAAGGCATTTTTCTCATTAAATAGAAAGGCAGATCCCCACACCAAAATTTCATTAAAAAATGGAGTGCTCTCCCCTGAGGCATCCTGCATATTCCGTCTTTTTCACTCAAAAAGGGAAGGCAATGTTCTTTCTTTCTTTTTTCATTAACAAAAGGTCCTTCCAGATTCCTGGGCCATGTTCATGCTCTATTACTTAATTCATATGCTGGCGGACCATTGACCCATGGAACTAACTATGCCATCTAGAATCCCTAAGCTAGATCTTGTGGAATTATATTAAATATTTGATGATATTTTCTGTGCTTTGTTAAAAAACCGATCCTTGTTTGCCAACCGAATTCTCTCTTCATATGTTCCTTACAAAATCTGATTCTTGCGGATTATTATCCCAACTAATGAAGAGATTTTGATGGAATTACCACATATGAAATTGAGCATAATTTTGCAAAGAAACAACCCACTTCTTTCTTGAGAAGAGATGAGAAAAATACTCAGTATTATTTAATTGAATAGTTAGCTCAGCTCCTTATTGTTTGCCATGTTCATGCTTCCCATTAATTTAGCAAGCCTCGTCGTTTTTCACCTCAACCTCGTGTGCTACATTACACCTAACTCGTTTTGACTAGTTGTTGTCACGTGACCAGATGTTAGGCCATTGAAAGGCATCGATTGCTGCTTTTGTTTCTGGGTAGCTGAAACATGGCAGAGGTGTAGCTGAAACAACATTTAAGTTGGTGTAATACAGAAATATGAATGTCTGAAAATCTCCTGTTGATGCATATCCATTGATATCAGTGAATTAGGTAAGGTCCCAAATGATGAAACCGATTGTTGCAGTACGTGTGGCCATAAAAAATGGTGAAGACTGGTGGTGGGCATAGGGTACCACTACCAGGGCTTTCGTATAATTATATAGAAGATATCTACCATTCAAATGTTTTTTTTTTTTTTAATGTTTTTCGTAGAAGACCGGTTGACAATAGCTGTCAACGATTATTGACAATGTTTCTGTCACCTAAGATATCAGCATTATATTCTAACGAGATATTTGAATGGTAAAATTCTCAATCAACACCATATTTTAAAAAAAATAGATAAATATAATTTTAAAAAATAAAAAAATAAAATAAAAAAACTATGTAGAGAAACATCGCAGTAATCTACAGTATTTTAAAGAAAAAAATTACAAAGCAAAAATTTTAACCAGGTCAATATTTAAAAAGTAAAATCAACAAAAATAATTTTGGAAAAAACAAAAGAAAAAAATAAATGAAAAAAGAAAAAGAAAAAATAGGAAAGTTGAAAAAAAAATAATTTTGAAAAAAAAAAGAGAAAAAAGGTAGCAAAAAAAAAAGAAGAAAGCACTATGAATTACTGTTGTAATTCACAGTACTTTTGGGTATAGAGGAACAATGATTTCCCCACACCATTTAGAGTATTGTATAATATTGCAAAAAACCCTAACTACTGAATAAAAAATCCAATTGATATAATTTTTTGTCTTGTATTCTTTTTTAAATTAAATAATTCTAATAATCAATAATAATATAAATCATATAATATTGAAGTCTTACCTAACAATTTAAATTTTTTGGTGAGATGGTTCTTTGACATGGTACGTATTAGAGCCCTATATTAAAAAATAATATAAGTCATATCGTAAGCTCTTACCTAACAGTTTAAATTTTTTGGTGAGATGGTTTTTTGATATGATATTAGAGTCTTGATAATCAAACGGTTACGAGTTCAAATCTCACCACCCTTTCATTCTCTTTTTTAATTAAAATCCAATTAATAGCACAATGTAATATGGACTTGTGCAAATTTCAAGTTTAAAGGGTTTTTACGTGAGAGAGTGTGTTAGAAGATAATATAAATCGTACTGTGAGACATCACTTAACAATTTAAACTTTTGGGTGAGATGATTATTTGACAAACAACAACAACAACAACAACAACCCTAATGAATCATGTACCTAGATGGCGTTATCTTAAAGCTACGGTTTCATTTGGTCTTCATATCACTCGTAACTCTTCTTTTTCTTTACATGGTTTTATAGATGATGATTGGGCTAGTAATGTTGATGATCGTAAATATACGGGTGCATATCTTGTTTTTTCTGGTCATACTAATTTCTTGGAAATCATGCAAAAAATACATGGTTGCTCATTCTTCTACCAAGGTTGAGTATAAAACCTTAGCCGATAAGACTTTTGAGGTTTTGTAGCTTCAATATTTATTGTCAGATCTGCAGATTACCCCTTTCTCTATACCTACAATTTAGTGTGATAATCTTGGTGCTACTTATTTGTTTACGAAACCTATCTTCTATACTCATACTAAATATGTTGAGGTTGATTATTATTTTGTATGTGATAGAGTTACTAAGAAGGTCATTCAAATTCACTTTATTTCTTTCAAGGATCAGTTTGTCGATGTTCTTACCAAGCCATTTTCCATTATTCCTTTTATCGATCTTCGATTCAAGCTTCCAGTTGAACCTCCACCCTTAGCTTGAGAGGATGTATTATAGTGCAATATAGACTTGTATAGATTTAGGAAAGGTTTATAGATGTATTCTTATGTTATAATCTCTGCATTAACTATTGTATATTGCCCTATATATATATAAATAGTAAAGGTTGTCTAACTACTTGGTTAAGCCTTTTATTATTCTCAATTTGTAATAAGATTAAATTTTATGAAACCCAAGGGACTACAATGTATCAACATGAAAGTAGGAGGACCAAATAGGATTTTTGGCATTAGTTTTGAACTATCACCCATGCTCTCTGCTTTTTTCATTGTAATCCTCTATCTTTAAATCTTGTCTTTCTTTAAAAAATTAACTTTAATTTTCATCTAATTATGACTTGAGAATATTTCAAAAATATTATAATAGCTTCAATAAACCCATTTCCAATTAAAAAAACTTTTAATCACTCAAAAATTCAAAATCCAACTTTATAAAAAATAACATTACTAACTCTAATCTACCTAATAGCACGTTAAAAGGGAAATACCACTTTTAGTGAATCCTTCTCTTCAAAATGAACCTTTTGACACCAAAAACAATCCTTTTGGGGTTAAAATTAGATTAACCTAACACTTTCTCTCCCTTCTCTTATTTTTTTGCAATTTTCTCTCTCCTCTCTCAACATTGAAGGATTAAAACATAAAATCATAAAATATCATCATTTGTGTTTCTATTAACGGAGGTTGGACATATGTTGCCTTAACTCGCCATCTTTATGCATATGCTCTCATAGACTCTTGGTTTCCCTTTTTTATAGCCATCAAGTTAGTTCTATCAGGAGCAGTTTCCAAATTGAATTTATACTGCTTCAAAAAGATATATGCCAAATTCTTCCATTTATTAATCCTAGTACTATCCAGTCTCATATACCAACTTAAGGTAGATCTTGGAAGACTATCCTAAAAGAAATAAATTAACATTTTTTTTATAATGGATAACATCAACCATCTTGTTACAGTATGACCGAAGATGAGTGTTTGAGCATTCTAATCCACTATACTTGACAAAGTCTGACAACCTGAACTCTTTTGATACCACAATGTTTGAAACCAAACAAACTTCAACTGCTCGTACAAGATAAGACATATCATTTTCTTTAATTGCTCTCAATCTTTTTTCTAAAGCAGCTCATTTATCATAGTCCATTGAACCAACAAATCTAACATCAAAGGGTCCTTCAATTATCCTTTTATAAATATTTTCAACATATAAAAAATAAAAAATATGTTGATATATTTGTGTTATTTTCAACATTTTCAGTGTCGTCTTAAAAGGATTTAAATTTCAAATTTCTTTTCAACGCGTTATTTTGAAAATTGTTAATTTTTCTCATTTAGTTGGCATTGATTTTGGCTTTTTTTTAAAAAAAATCAAAATTAAAAAAACTAAGATAAATAAAAAATATTTGGACAAAGGCACCAAAATGAAAAAGGAAGAAAACAATTAACTAAAGTAAATTTAGGTTGCTTCTTGGACCAAGAGAAAGAAAACAAAAATTTTCACTTATAAAAAGGTGTTTATCTCACACAAGAGAAAGAGGGAGGCCACTACAAAAAAACAAAACAAAAAAACTCTCCAGCTCACACACTCTCCCAAAATACATACATAAAAAATCCATAGACCCAATATACTTAAACCCTAGTCGTCAACCATAAAAAATACCAAAAGGGAACAATAAAGCTCTTCCTCTTCCTCCAGCTCACCACCACCACTAGAACCAACACGTTATTTTCCTCAATCCAACCGGAATCACCATCAACATTGTCAAAATAGCCCTCATCCATCTTCAACCAGCTCTCACGACCAACCACCATTAAAGCTAGCAGCGCCATCATCCTTAGCCCTGCTTTATCGGGACCTAATCATGTACCGCAAACCAACGACCTCCTCTCAACCCAGTAGCTCCGACATCCACAAATGACAGCAATAGGACCAGCAACCTTCAAAAGTAGCAGATCTCACCATAGCTTTTTGGCCCAACTCCATCGTGACCCAGCAACGCACCGCAAACCAGCAACCTTCTCCCACCAGTGTCGTCTCCTCTTCCCAATTACAGTGTCTTTCATGACATGACCACTTTGAAAATCTAGTGAATGGAACTAGTACCACTAGATCTGTATCATCCACACTCTTTTATACCGAAACCAACAAGCAACCAATGATCCCTTTCAAGCAACAACAACCTCCCACACGTCAAGCAACCCACGATGACCACCGCAATGCCACACCACCTTTATAACGACTCGTAGCAATCCATCATGGCAGGGGAAAATGGATAAAAAAACCAGTAAGGAAAGAAAAAAGAATAGATTAGTTGAAAAAAAAAGAGAGATGAAGACTAAACCTTCAATCAAGCATATCTCCTCCCTCAGACATTTGTGTGTCTCACCGATGGTGTAAGAACAAAGAGGAGGCAGAGAAGTACCAGATCCACCAGCCTACACTCCTCTAGTAGCGGCAGCGTGTGAATCCACGCGCTGGTAGTGGCGGTAGCATGTGGTACCTGTGCCACCACTATTCCAGCGGTCTTCCAATGTTGATTACAATAGCTCCTGAACACATTAAACATCTCGAAAGGTTGATTCATAAACTCAGAATATTGTTTTTGATAATTAATTAAATGTGGTGTTTAGGACCAAATTCTTATTATTTTGTATAATGTTTGGACTATTTGGATACTAAATTTGGTTTGAGGTGTGTTGTAATTTCAGATAATTTTTGTTGGATTATTAGTATATTTTTATTTGGTTGTGATTTAAACACTAATTTTGATGCATGAATTTATGTTTGTATTTGAATTGGGTCATTTGGATTAGCATGAAAATTGAACGTAGTAAATGAAATTAATAAAATTTGTGTAGATGTTTAGTGTTGTTCGGTTTTGAGTTGATGAACAATAATTTGTTTTTTGATTTAATATTGTGGTTAAAATAGATTTGATAAAAAAAACCTTTTATTTGTGATTGCCAAACACGGTCTTCATCCAGTTTTTAATATTTTTTTATTTTTAAAAGATCATTTTGCAATTAGTTTTGAATTCCCTATTTTTTTCTACCCTCATATATTAATATTTGGAATTGTGACCTACATGTGAGGTGCTTTTTCAATATTAAACGAATTGTTTTCCTAAAAAATAAATTATATTTGCATATTAAAAAATCATAAAAATAATATTTTATTTTGCATGTATTTTTTGGATTTAAGAACTAGTTTTTTAAATCACAGTTTAAGTTGGTTGGAAGGGGGCAATGGGAATGATGCTCTGTTGTTGAATCTGCTCCCAAGTTCTGAGATGTATGAGGGACATGAGCTGATGGCGCTTCCAAAAGAGGCTGTGCAAACATTCCTTTCCTATTTTTGGAACTCAGTGCTTGTTCAAGTAGATTTTTTAGCCTAACCACTTCACCTTTGATGGTCTTAATCTTTTTTTGATAATGAGCTTCCATCTTAGTCTTTTCTTCATTTCCCATCCTTTCTCTCTTAGTCAGGTGTAGTAGACCTTCGGTGGTGGACTTATGTTTCAACCTATGAACAATCATGCTAAATGTATGAGCATGCATTAATATAATAAACTTGTTTTTTAAGAGGTGACACACAGTCATAACTCTTGCATGATGAATAAGAATTTTGATTATTGCCCAAACTCTACAATGAAAATTTCCTTAATGACGACAATTGTATCACCTATAAGTCTTGAACTTAAGATGTTACATGAAAGGCTTGCCTTGATGTAAAATATATGTAAGTAGCATACACTCTAAAGGCAAGTTCTAATTCTTCTATGCGAGACAGGGGATATGTTTACTACTTAGTCTAAAAAAGATCTCGAATTTGCCTAGTAATGATTTTCATTAAGATAGTAAGGGGGCATTGCGTGGAATGGCCAAGGCATGTATGCCTAGCCAATTGATATTATCAAATAACCATCTCAATCTAAAAGCTTAAGCTGTTAGGTGAGGTTCCAAGATATGATTTATATTATCCTCTAACGCATGCCCTTAAGTAAAAGCCCTTTGAAATTAATTAAAAAAAAATAGCTTAAGAAACTTCGTTCATCTTATGTCATCTGTTGCGTTGATGCAGCCATCATTCCTTGCTAACAGTGTCACCCATTTACTTTTTCTTTATTAAAAACACACACATCAAGGAAAGGTTGCCCCTCTAAAGATCTCAGGCAAAAGTGGAGCTCTCGATGGAATCATTTCTCGAATTCAAAAACCAGCTTTTGTTTGCCATTAGCTTAATGGCTCTGGCAATTCTTAATAAATAGCTGTAATATGTTGAAACCCTAATCCTAAATATCGTTTTGAAAAATTAAGATGTTGAAGTTCACACCTAGTGCAACTCTATTTTTTTTTTTTTTATATGCTAAATGTTGATTATTTTGAATCAATATTGAGGGAAAGATGGTGGATAGCGTGTACTGCTGAGGTTGTTGCTATGTTGCAGGAGGCTGATTAGTGTGTCGTAAATGTTGTTGCTTAGCATGAGAGAGAGAGAGAGAGAGAGAGAGAGAGAGAGAGAGAGAGAGAGATATATGGTGGTGTAGTTGGATAGTGGTGTTGGTGGATGAAGTCGTCGATAACTATGTTTTTTGTTGCTACCACTGCTAAGTTGATAGCGTACACGACGATTTATTGATTTCAGTTGGTGTTAGTTCAGTGATGATTGTGGAGGTGATCGGTCACAACGGCTATGAGGTTGGGCAGCGATATTGCAAGGGTTAGATTTGTGGGTTGTGATGGTGAGGGAAGAGAGTAGACTACAGTGGTGGCTAATTGGTGGCTGTTATCAGGAGGTGACTGCAGTGAGGAGAATTGTTGTGACTTCTACGGTTTTGGGCGAGGCTGGCTGGTTCACAATGGGGCTATTAATGGTGGAGGTTGCTAGCTAGTTTAAGGCTGTTGTGGTGATTTAATAGATGAAAATCTACATACAGGAAGAAGGCTAAATGGCCTTATTAGGGGTTTATTTTTCTACCTTTTTTTTTAAATTTGTTTGGAATTTCTACAAGTGTTTTAGAACCCGTTTGTTTTAGAGTTTTAAAAATATTTTAAAAAAATTAAGATATTTTTTAAAAAATTTAATATTTTTTTATGTTTTCAAATCGTTTTGATGTGTTGTTGTTCAAAATATTTTGAAGACTTGCCAACTAATTATTAATCAATCAAAGACTTGCTGCTTAAATTTTGAAGAATATTGGATATAAATCCCAAGGCAAAGAAGATTTGTTTCTTGCTTAATTTTATCAAGGAATTAAAAAAAAATCATATATATATATATATATATAGAGAGAGAGAGAGAGAGAGAGAGAGAGAGAGAGAGAATTGGCAATGAAGAACATGGAAAAAAAGATGTTATAGGGGCATGTTCGATATTAAATCAATTATAACGGTAAATCTGTAATATTTTAGAATTTTTGTTTTTGTTACTTAAGTTCGTCCAGTCTTGAGTAAAGTTTTATTAACTATATTAATAATTGTATGTAAAATATATTTTTTCAAATATGAAAAGAAACGTGTGAATCACACAGATAAATAACTTATAGTTAACAACTAATTTTCCATTGGATTAATCTAACAACTAATCAGTTTAATTTACGCCTATGGCCCCACCAAAATAGCCCGAAAATTTTCACCGCTATATATTAACATCAAATTTTAGCTACGAAATTATTCAATTACTGATTTGGCAATAAACTAACAATAATATATATATATATATATATATATATATATATATATATATATATATATATAATGTTTTCAAAATAGACCGCCTAAAAGAAGCAATCCCATTGGTCATTACACACTCCACCCGGATAGCCATCTCTACCGTCTATAAATTAAAAATCAACGGTTTAAAATTCATTTCATCCTGTCCTCGTCCCTCGCATTTTTTTTCCTGCAAAAATCGTCATGTAGAAGTAAAGGAGCCAAAAAAGATGAGCAAAGCAGCCAAGATCTGTCTTCGCCTTCAACTTCCAGTCAAACCAGTTCCTTTAGAATTACTGCTGAAGCTGAGAAGAAATCTTGGTGACAGAGCAGCTAAACCAGGTGAATCAACACTCAAACACCCTCTTAAAACTTCTGGTGTGAAGAAATTTACTCGCTCTGTTACTTGGGCTGATGAGAAATTTGATAGTTCTGGAAGTAGAGACCTATGATAACCTTGTCAAAATTTGTTGAATCCATTCTCGTGAAATAGTATTGTGATCGGACCATTTCATCTGATAACTTTGTCAAAATGTGTTGAAGCTGTGGAGGGTCTCACCAAAATCATTGTTAAAGACTACCAAAATCTAAACCGATAATTTAATATTGTCAAAGACTACTAAAATCTATTAATAACTTCGAATAATTTAATTTTGTTTGATAAAAGATGGCCATGGATTTGCTTCCCGTGGTGGATCTTTCCACAAGCTCTGAGAAGAGAAGGGAAAGTGAAGTTGTTGGGTAAAATGGAGTTTTGCAACATGTGAGAATGGAAAAGAAGGATGAAGTTAGTAAGTTAGAATTGGGAACGAAGGAATCCTTTGATGATGGAGTTGTAAAGAAAAGCATCTTGTTACGGAATTGAATCGAACTATTTCAGAGCATAGGTAAAAGAATTGATGGCTAATTTAATTGATTTATTTAAGTTTATTTAAGTTTGGAATCCAATATGTACGTGGAACTTTGCGATTACTCCTTAAATTTGAACTATTAATGATATGTACTATTAATTCAAATCGATGATTTGCTTATTAGGAAAATCTTGTGTGCACATACATCTTTCTGTTTTTTTCTTCCTTTTCTTTTTTCTTTTGAAAAGAGGCAGCATCTATTTATAGTAAGTAGCCTGTCGGGGTACGGTACTGCCCTAGCCATCTACTCACTTCTTCTTCTTCCTCGTCTCATTTTCATGCGTCTCTTGTCATTACTAAAAGTAACTACTACTATATATCTCATCAGAGTAAGCTAATTTCTTAGCTCGTTCTAATAAAAAAAATAAAAGTGGATTTAGCTAAACATCACTGGAGGGATACATCCGTAGAGTTATTGTCAGAGCCGATAAAAATCCAAGGGGACGCAGCTATAGAGATTCTCTGATGGGGGTGTCTTTTTTAGATCAAAATATGGTGGAGGGCTGTTAGAGAGAGATGATCATGTTTCAGATGATGATGATGATGATGAAGGTGATGAGAAATGTCCATTAATAAAGTTTGGCAACAAAAAAGAAGAATTCATGAACCTAGCTTGGCGTCAGACTCTAATAATTAAAGTAATAAGAAGGAGGATATATAGGTTACATATATTTATTAAAATGATTGCATATGCTATGGAAAATCCAAGGGGATTTAGGGTTAGTGGACTTAGAAAACGTGTTTTTCTTGGCTAAATTCTCCAACCAGAATGAACGTGATTTCACTTCGTTTGGAGGACCGTGGATGGCCGGTGACAGATCATTATCTTACAGTGAGACAGTGACATCCAAATTTTGATCCTTCTGAAGCAACCATTGAAAAGGTCGTAGTAGAGTACTATGAAGGGGAGACTGTCGGATCTGGCAATGGAGTATTATAATAATTTTGTGTTGTGGGAAATTGGAAACCATATTTGTAAAACTATAAAAGTTGACAGGACAACATCTTTTAGCCCTTACCAAGCTATTGTTACGCTAGAATCTATGTAGAGGTAGCCCTTACCAAGCTATTGTTGTCAAATTAAGATCAAACTAAAAAGGCGGGGACGTCGTATGGCCAGCCAATATGGTCATAAAACGAAAGTTTGTCCATATGTACATCACCATTCTCTGGCAAGAGAAGGGAAAAATATGGATGCAGATGCTTATGTTATAGCTGACAAAGTTCCAGAAAAAATACAACTGTCAACAAGTGTAGTGACATGCGTGGCATCGCGTGACGTACGAAATTGTTTCTGGAAATTAAGGCAAATTCTTTGTGAACCAAGAACCCATTTTCCACTCCTTTCTTCACTTCTAATAAACTTAAATAAATAACAATTTAGGTGGTGGTTCAGTAATAAGAGTTTGGGATCAAGAGGTTTACTTTCTCTATGGTCTCAGGTTCGAGCCTTGTGGTTGCTTATATGATGGTCACTGGAGGCTTACATGGTCGTTAACTTCAGGGTCCGTGGGATTAGTCGAGGTATGCGTAAACTGGCCCAGACATCCACATTAAACTAAAAAAAATAAACTTAAATAAATCAATTAAATTAGCCAACAACCTACAGTGCCCTAGCCATCTATATATAGTCTTGGTTCGTTTAATCTCGAAGTACTCTTCCCTACCTAGCCACTCACTTCTTCTTCTTCCTCGTCTCATCTACATAGTGCTTGTCAATGGCAAGTACTGGGCTTAAGAAATGGAAGATAATATTGTTGTCTATTTTGTTGGCGCTATCAAACTGGGAACACCGAGCTTGCGGATCATCACCACAAGTGCCTTGTCTCTTCATCTTTGGAGACTCGTTGTTCGATAATGGGAACAATATGGCTCTTGTAACAGACGTGAAAGCCTCTTATCTACCTTACGGTGTAGACTTTCCTTATGGGTCTACAGGAAGGTGTAGCAATGGACTCAACTTAGCCGACGTGATAGGTCTGCAGCTTCCTCTCTTCTCTTATAATTAAACATAAAATTTTCGTTTGGTTTCTCTTACCAAAAACGAATTCCTTCTCATTAGCTAGGAAGGTGGTTTTCTTGGATTAAATTAGAAATTTTGTTTCAGTTTAATTTTTACCATTTGCTGCTCATTTTTACATCATTTAATCTTAAAAAATAAATACCCTGCATAAATTACTTAACGATTTACTCAATATTAAAACACTTTGTGCCATAGATGGTCCAAACTTTTGTGTAAAATGTTAAAGACATGCAGTTCGAGTAATTTAATAATCTAAAAAATGTTATAGTAGCAAGGGTTATGCTATGAATGAACAACTATATATATTTATATTTGGATCGAGTCATTGAGCTAATTTAGCAGAGCTTTTGTTTCAGCTGAACAATTAGGTTCCGAAAATCACATCCCACCCTTTGGGACGGGGGACTGCAGGGATTTTATGAATGGTGTCAATTATGCATCTTCTGGAGGTGGCATTCTTGACATGACAGGATCTCTTCTGGTGATTGCCAACGCTCATATATATGCCTTTAAATTACGAATATATTAAAATTTTTCAGAATATTTCTTTTAGAACATGAAATAATTAAAATCCAACATTTTCTAAAATTTATGAAGTAGTACCTGCTGGTTCAGAGTTTTCTTAGGTTCGTCATCTTCTTGACGGGCGCCATCCTGTTTTTCAAAGTTTATTTGAGTTAAACAAACACTAAATTAATGATTGAGGATGGTTTTAATATGAAAATCTAAAAAAGCTTCAAATTATTTTTTTTTCGATCAAAATATATTTTTGTAAAAACATACGCACCGCATTTCCCAATATAATAAAGCGGATCAACTTCTTTTAATAAAGATAATAAATATATACTACTAACTAAATTCAGTAAGAATATTTATATCTTAATTTGCAGCACTAACAATATGATTCTTTTGTATGGAAAGGGACAACGATACACCATGGATCTTCAGTTATATAACCACAAGATTATAGAATCACGGATTGCCAAGGAATTGGGGGGTGCAGATGTTGCAAAGAAGTATCTTGGCCGATGCATATATGCTGTTGAAATGGGTTACAATGACTATCTCAACAACTATTATGGCGAAGGCTACAATAGCAGCAAGATCTACACTCCTGAACAATTTGCACAGCTTCTTGTTCAAACTTATGAAATTCAACTAGAGGTTAGTTCCTTGAAAAATCATTCCTCCAAAAAGCTAATTTGTTAGGACTATATATATATATATATTCAAAACCAGATAAAAGTAGTGATAATCCTAAGTTATTATATGAGATTTAAAACGTGATTTAATTGTGACTATAAAACTTTTTTTTTTTTTTTTGATGATAGTGGCTATAAACTAACTTACTAATATATAGTGCCTCTTCCATTCTTCTTCTTGACAATGTCAGAGATTGTACAAGGAAGGAGCAAGAAAGATAGCCGTCTTTGGACTTATTCGGATAGGTTGTATGCCATCATACATCCAACTATTTGGCGCAGATGAATCTTCATGTGTAGAAAAACTCAACCATGCAGTTCAACTTTTCAACAACAAGCTTCAAAAAGTGACCGCAAAGCTTAATGCCAACCTTACCGGAGCTAAATTTACTTACATAAACTCTTACGAAATTGATTCTGAAAATTATACAGATTTGGGTAATAGTTTTATTCTTTTGGGGGGGAGGGGGGGGGGTTAATGGCTGATCATCAAGACGTACAGACGTCGCCATGGCCTACTAATTTTACTTTTGCTTGCTTTGCAGGTTTCAAAATCACCGATAAGGGCTGTTGTGACGTTCCTACCGGAAAAATACCATGTGCAGCTCTTACTTATCCATGCCTCAACAGGGATGAGCATGTGTACTGGGACGGAGCTCACTATACTGAAGCTAGAGCTAGGATCTTTGCGAAAAGGGCATATAAACGTCAATTTCCTGTTGATGCATATCCATATGATATCAGTGAATTAGCTAAGGTCCCAAATGATGAAGCCGATGGTTGCGCAGTACGCGTGGCAGTAAAATATTATGATTAAGACTGGTAGTTGGCGAGGTAGCACTGCCTCGGCCTTCTATACTTGTATTCAAATGGTCCTTTTTTTTTCATGTTTTTCCAGAGAAGACTGGTTGACAATATTGTTTCTGTCATCTAGGATATTAGCATTGTATTCAAATGTTGCAATAATTAAACCCTAGCCATTGAATAAAACATCCAATTTCATATAATTTTCTGCCTTTTTTTTTATTTTTGTGAAATCAGTATCCTAACAAAGCTGAAAGAGAGAGGATAAAAAGGAAGGAGAATTGGGTCATCGAAATTTTAATTTGTGTTTGGAAAGGTTTTGTAATGTTTGTAAGATCAAGCTTGTCTTGATCATAATCATTTGAGATGATTTGGTGGTTTCAAAAATTATAAATATTCAGTGCCTTAGGCAGGAGAAAGAAAAGCATGCTAATGCTGCTTCATATGCACTGTTCATGCTAATTAATTAGCATGAATAGTAGAGCTGGCTACACTGTTTCGGTTAGACCGATTCCGGTTCAAAACTCAAAATGCATTGAACCAAGTCCGACCCAGTAAAATAAAAAATAAAAATTATTTTTTATTTTTTAATTATGCTTTATTCAAAAAACTAGTGTTTAACATTATTCAATGACACTATATAAATTAGACAGAGATCGCTTGATAACATAGCATTTGCAGAATTTGATCACAATCCCAATTTTATTCCTGATTATATTTTACCTAATGTTGTTGCGCGGTTAAGAAAGCAAAAAAACTGTAGTTCTTGTCAGATATATTTCATACGTGATGGAATTGTAGATAGTTTAATGGAACAATAAAAAAATATTTTATATAAAGTATTATTTATTTCATGATGTAATAACAATACTTAAATTTACAATATTTAAATTAAAAATCATCAATATTAAAATACTAAAATATAAAAATTATTTTATAACCTCAATTTCAAAAGTATTATTAACCAAATACATTAAACTACTTTTTGCTCAACCTCAATTTCAACCACAGTTTTAACCAAACATATATTTTTTCAAACCAAACTTAACTAAAAATATTTTTTTATAAAATAACTTTTTTCAAACCACAATCATAACAACAACCGCAATATTAAACACACCCTAATCTTCAAAGGCTAAAAAGCTAGCTCGGAGGCTGAAAATAGTTGTGTGATGAAGTAGCCTCGACAATTGTATGATCATTGACATTGTAATTTTCATTTATCTTTCTTGTGAATTTATTATAAGATTGCGTTGGGATAAATGATCACGCAGATATAAAGAATATTACAATAAATAGAAAAGAAAGAATTAGTTAATACAGTGGTTTTATGTGATATAGTATGTTTATGCCAACTAAATTAAGTTACGTTGAAGAATATGGTAGTATTTATAATTTAAAGTATTTTTTATTTAAAAATATATTAAAAATATATTTTTATTTTTTTAAAAAAAATTACTTTTAACAGTAGCACATCAAAATAATATAAAAATATTAAAACAAAATTAAAACAAAAAAAAATCAAATTTTAAGAGAACACAGTTTGAACTACATTTCCAAACAAGCTCTTAAAATTTTATTATAATAAGAATAAGCACAAGTTTGGAAAAACTCTCAAATTCAAATATTTTCATTGTTGAAAATGAATTTCTTATACAATATAGATATAAATTTATATCATGTTTTAACAAATCAACATCCAAATAAAAAATTATGATATTTTAATTGAGTATTGCATAGTTGTTCTTTTACTTTGTCTTCTTAACTTAATTTTATTTATTTATCTACTCTATGAATTCTTTAACTAACCACCCAAATATCATCTATCATTTAGGATATGCTTTATTTATAGCATATATAATTTGAAAACCAAATATGGGAATTAATCAGGGCTAAGCCACATATTGGAAGGGTAATTGAGATATATATAAAGGTTTTAATAGGCTTAATAAATTGATTGATAAAGTAAGAATTTGTACTTTATTACTAAATTTCTTTCTCTATTATAATTTTTTTTATTTAAAAAGCTTACAACTTTGTAAATAGATTAGAAAAATCAACTTTTACAAGGTAAAAATATCAAAATCCTAAGCTAAATAGAAAAGAGAGCATAAAATCCAAAACTGAGCTAAAAAAAATTAGCTCAAAATAGTTTTTTTTTCAAATGTTCGAGAGCAATATAACATTATTCTTGGAATATCACATAACAATTTAAATTTTTAGATTTAAAAAATTCTTTGATATGATAGTAAGGTTTTGATAACTAAGTGGTCAAAAGATTAAATCTCATCACCATGATTCTAATTAATAAAAATTAAGCATAATATAGTCTAAGTTCGTGTAAGTTTCAAGTTTAAAAAACTTTCACTTAAAAAAAATGTGTTAAAAAGTAATATAACACTATTTTTTGAACCTTATCTAACAATTTAAGATTTTAGATCGAGATGGTTATTTAATATCAAAATTAATTTAAAGGTTGCAACGTCCAACCAACCATATAAATAGATTATAACTCAACATGACCCAATAATATTTTTGGAATATTTTGATATAAAAAAGCAAGCATGTAAATAGAATAACTATATATTCAAAATGTAACATTCTATTTTTTTATATTTGTGTATGGGTAAAGTGATTTCACCATTAATAACAACCTAAAAATGCATGGGAGATTGGCTATTGTGAATTTTTAAATAGCCAAAAGAACCATATTTTTCTTAGATATCTTTTAAAGGGTTGTCCAATCCATGTTGAACAAAAAAGAAATTAATTTTCTAGATGGTAAAGGTACAGGAATTGCCTCTTAGCGTTTCGAAATCAATGTGATTAAATTATTTAATAATTAATTATATTTTCACGTGATGGAACCTCAAAATCTAGGATTCATTCATTAGTTGACCCGTTAATAGTCTTTGTTTGGTCCCTCTAATTTCAATTCTATCTTATTTTGGTTCCCTCACTCTTTTCCTCCTAATACCATCCTTTTATTCTTTTTATTTTGTAATCCAATCAATCCTTGTTCCTTTTTCTCAAATGTAAATGATGGTATTAGACAGGGATTTTCAAGAAAACAAACAACTCATCTTGTTTTAATTCACCTCATATTTCTGCGACCACTCTTAAAAAAAAATTAACAACAACATCATTTGGACAAAACAAAACTTGAAATGATGTTGTTTTTTTTTTTTTAAAAATAAAATTGATTAAATCTAGCTCGGGATATAGATTAACCCATCAAGTTATCTGGATTTGATCGGGTCAATAATATACTTGATTTTGTAGAAAATTAGTTTAATTTAGATCCCGAGTCAAAATGAGTCAACCTACTAAATCAGGTCGGGTTTCAAGAATATGATTCACCCTCTTAAACCTAACTCTATTTTAAAAAAAAAATAATATTATGGCTATTAATTTTAAAAACATTATTGAAATCAAGTTTAGATATAGTGTCTTCTTCTTTGTAAGTGTATCATTCTTCTTTAAGTGAATTATATTGTAAGGACATAAATTTGCAAGTGTAAGGATCGTACCATTTAATAGGTTTTAAATAATCAATCAACAAATTCTGTCACTAAACACAAAATATAATATTACCGGCATATGACACTCAACATTGAGGGTTAAACATCATTATAACAAACATAAGAAGGATGAAATCAAGATAAAAAAGAATTGAGGGACCAAAGCAAAACAAAACTTGAAATGATGTTGTTTTTTTTTTAATAAAAATAAAATTGATTAAATCTAGCTCGGGATATAGATTAACCCATCAAGTTATCTAAATTTGATCGGGTCAATAATATGCTTGATTTTGTAGAAAATTAGTTTAATTTAGGTCTCGAATCAAAAGGAGTCAACCTACTAAATCAGGTCGGGTTTTAAGAGTATGATTCACCCTCTTAAACCTAACTCTATTTTAAAAAAAAAATATCATGGCTATTAATTTTGAAAACATTATTGAAATCAAGTTTAGATATAGTGTCTTCTTCTTCTTTGTAAGTGTACCATTTAATAGGTTTTAAATAATCAATCAACAAATTCTGTCACTAAACACAAAATATAATATTCCCGACATATGACACTCAACATTGGGAGTTAAACATCATTATAACAAACATAAGAAGGATGACATCAAGATAAAAAAGAATTGAGGGACCAAAGCAAAACAAAATTGTGAGTAGCTATACCAAATGCTATAATAACCCCGTCGGTTGACTGAAACCAGGATTGGTCTGTCACCACTCACCAAGCAAGCCTGTATGTCCCGTGGATAGTTCCATTATTTTGCAGAGAGTTCGTTAGAAAGAAAAGGCAAAGCTAAGACATACACATAAGGCTTTTATGGTAAAATTGTAGCCCTTCCCATCTGATTCTTTCCGCTGCTTGTTTTCAAGAATCTGGCCAGAATCAAACGTTAACAGACTCATTTTTTTCAGGTATTTTTTTTCACCTTCTGCTTGCTTCTTGAGAACCCAGATCCAGTTTGGATCCTAAAGGGTCATTGGTTTTTAATGTTGAGAAAATGTTTGTACAGTTAGTTGATGAGGGCGTGTTCTGATCTGGACAAGATCATTGCATCCTGCATGTGGGGGCTATCAAAATCTTTTGCTCATTGATCTTTGTATTTGAATTGTGAATCCTTTTGTTTCTTGAATTTGAAAGATTGAGTCTTGGACTGATTCTTGACTTCTTGTGGTTTTTCTCGATTCCCATTGTTTGTATAGGTCTTTTTTTTGTTATGTTGCAATGGAGTTTCGTGAGATGGAAGAGGGTGGAACTGTGACGAGGAGATGGGAGGAGATGGACATTGATATCTTGGTGAAGATATTCCAGTCATTGACTGTGTTTGAATTAACTTCAGGCATTGCTCATGTTTGTAGTGCGTGGCGTTTGGCTGCTTGTGATCCTTGGCTGTGGAAAACACTTGATTTGTCCATGTTGGAATCTAATTTCATCAAAATCCCATTGGAGCCTTATGTGTACGTGCATGGTCATTCTGATAAGACATTGACTCGAATCTTGAAGATTTCGTTGAGTCTCAGCCGGGGAAATATAACTTCGTTGTTTTTTCACTTCAATTTGTATGTAAGTGAGGATCATTTGACTTATACTGCTCAGAGGTAACTTTTTTTATGGAGGACTTTTTATGTTTTAAAATTTTTAATCAAGTTTCTGATAATGTCTGTGTCTTTTCTTGGTGATGATTTTATAATTGATATGCAATCTAATAGTGGAAGATGATGAATTTTCAATACTAGAGGTTGTGCAGGTTGCACTCTTAAGTAAAAGGATCAGGCGATTATTGATGGGAGTTGGTATAGCCAACCAAACTAAAATTTGCGAGTAGAGGAGTTTGAAGATGTAATTTTAAGTGGTGGTGGACTTGATATGGAAGTTATTATGCTAATTGACTCGAAGACGGGGGAGATGTAATTTTGCAACTGATGGTTGGTTCATTCAGTGGCTCAAATTTGTAGCAAAATTAATCGAGTGCACCATGAAGATCTTATTACTGTATTTATTACAGATTGATTTCCTTGAAATGGAGTAGAGAGGCTACTGGAAGTGATCTAAGGAGGTTAATAAGGAATCGACGTGTCTGATTTCCTTGAAATGGAAAGAGAGGCTATTGCAAATTCTCTGAGATGAGGAGTGGATGCGTATGGGAATCGGGTCAAGTGAGACCTCTCAACCAGGAGAATGAGGTTAGTCAGAATTTAAGTCAGTGATGATGTCACAACTAGTAACACGGGGGATGAGTTGAAAATGCCCGTCTGGATCTGAGAAAAGAGATAGCTATTCCTTAGACTAAGAAGATATGTTTGATATGGAAGGGCTCCTTAACCTGGTATTGCGTATTGTTTGTCAGTTTATGGCTAAATACAGAAGTGTTTTAGCCTTTTAGGAGATGTTGTCAAATTATCAAGGCAAAGCAACCCGGATTGAATTATTGAAGGTGATACATGGCCTGGTGTAATTAAGCTGTTAAATTTTAAAAGTAGAGGCCACAGATGGAGTTGTTAAAATGCAGGTTAATATAGATTTGGACTTGAGTTGAGATGTGGAAAATTTCAATGCAGCATTAGAGTCCGGAGTGACCAAGTTATATATTTTTTTGGCATGCTTGGTATTCATTAATTCTATATCTGGGTAGCTACTGGATGAAGATTGAAAGTTTCTTATGACAGTATGTCTACTGAGGTTGTACTTGATTATAGATGAATTGACTGAGTTCAAAACTTTAGATATGTTTGATGATGATTTCGGTGATAACAATGTTAAAAGTATAGAAACTGCACAGCTGTGAATTGTTATTTGTGTGGTCGTAATCCATTGGATGGTTAGTTTTTGCTATATTACTAATCACTGTAACAGAAAAGAAAGGTCAAGTGAAAAATATAGCTTCCTGGAATAAGGGGTACGTTGTCCCCTTGAAGTAGAGGTAATGAGGAAATCAGAATATATAAATAAAGGTCAAATGTATTGCTGAAAATAGAAAAAAAAATGACTGAAAGAGGATTCTGTAAATGGACTTCCTGGTTGCTCTCTTATAATCAATGTATTCATGTCTCTACTCGTTGGATATATGAATTCGTTGGGATAATAAGACGCGAGTATGATGCTGAAAGTAAAGGAGCAGATTTTTATGTCCGATTGTTTGTGAAGCAAATGATATCGATTTGTTTTGGGGTTCAATAATGCATCAAATAGTGATGAAATGGGGAAAGAAGTCGTGGGTGAGGTTGAAGGAATGGTAGTCTTACAAATAGCATTCCTTGGATTCTCTTTTTAGGTTATTATAACATAACTGTACATGGTGAAAATATTAAGTGAAAAGGTCCGTAATGATATGATATGGCTTTTGTTGAGTTAGACCGGTAAATCAAAATATATTACATGCTTCTTTTGCTAAAAGGTTATGGTTGAATTGATTCAAACTGTTTGGTGGAGTTTATTCTGCCTGGAGTGTCTGATGATTGGCATGGCTGTTATTAGCATTGGTCCCATTGTTGTGTCCAAGCTGAAACTATTTAGACTCTTAACACTAGACTAAGAATACGGAGGTTAACCAATCTATCCACTATTGTCGGTTTCTTATGCGAAGGGAGTCCTCTGTTTAGACTTTAAAATAAACCTAAGATATGATTACCGAGTTAAAAGACGTCTCTAAAGCATGAAAAACCATTTAATGGTGTTTCAGCTGGGGGACTTATTGCTTGAGGACTGTTGGAAACAGCTTACAATAAGATTTTGCAGGAATCTGGTGATAAAATAATATGGTTTTGGTGTTTGTGGAGGGCTTAATAAGTTTGTGGAATGAATTTGCCGCCCAGCTGGACCGTAGGTATATGATAAATGTGGTGTATGTAGTTCTTAGTAGCAATTTATGCTGTAAAGGAAACCACTTATATGATATTGTACATGATCAGTATGGCATTATGGAACAGTCTTCATAAAATAATTGTAGTGGAAGCATCACCTACCATTTGCGATTTTAATGATCGCAAACTACTTTTTCTGTTGATAACATAGTGTTTTAAATTGCAGGACCATTCCGTTTATTTCCTGGGCACAATTATCATATCATAATTGTTAAGGAATCACAGATTCTTGTGATGGATGCTAACATAATGTTAAGTTACATGATGGCATGCCGTTTCTTTTTCACCAGAATATAAATATGATTTTATATACTAATGGATGTTGCAAGGATGTCTTTTGTTCCCCTACGTTTTAGAGAATAGGCAACACTGCGCTGTGGACAATAAAATGGATCTAATTGATTTTTGTCCTCTGTCCAGGTGCCCACGCCTTAGAAGACTTGTTTTACCAGCATGGAACCGAGTGGAGACTGTAATGATCAAAGCTATTGATTTATGGAAAGATCTTGAATCCCTGACAATGCCAAGCATAGTGAATTCCCCTCGTCTTGTTCAGGCAATTGCTACTAATTGCAGGAACTTTAGTGAAC
The DNA here is from genome assembly GCF_951802175.1 of Populus nigra. NCBI lineage: Eukaryota > Viridiplantae > Streptophyta > Magnoliopsida > Malpighiales > Salicaceae > Populus > Populus nigra. The sequence goes on from NC_084869.1 coordinate 13,607,086, forward strand.
TCAAGATCATGGGACCGTTTGACATTTATTTTGCATCCTCACTCGCTACCTATCTTCCAACGTTAAAAGTTTTGAGCCTCCGATGCTCAAAGCTATACAAGGACACATTGATCTTCATCTTGGATAATCTGCGGTGCCTGGATGTGCTCAACATATCGCATTGCCTTCTAATACAAATCCCACCACCTCCTGCACCAGGAAGAATTGTTAGGCGGCTTGATAAAACTATCCTGGAGAAAGCTTCTCGGTTACGCAAATTCTTAACCTGCATGAGAGACACTTGCATCATGTGTCAACGAACAAGAAATGATGAAGGCCTCATGCGTTGGTACAAGTATGAAAAAGGGCTATGGAAGGAAGATGAGGTCAGGTCTCTTGCTCTTTGATTTGACCATTCCAAGATCAAATTTCTGTGGGGTAGAATGTATCCTTTTTCTTGGTTACTCTTTCACTTTATGCCAGGAACAGAATAAGACAATATTGAAAGAAGCAACTCAGGGCTTCCTGTCTATTTTATGTTAGCTGTGGTGATAAAAAGCCAAACTCTGGGTAGTTGTAGAGGGCTGAAGATTTTCTGTCAATGCTCGCAGATGTGTGTATGTGTATATATATGCTAAATTGCACTGTTTTGTTGTTTTTAGGTCACCCTTTATTTATTTATTTTATGTTTTTTTTTTCCTGATATATAACATAGTCTGTACCTCTTAACTTCCTTCCAGACATTGAATGTAGGCTCATTTGCTAATATAATATTGCCAGCGTTGAATATACACTCAACCGATACTTTGAACCTGTGGTTTGATTACAAGTATTTTGTCGAATATTATAATGAGATTGAAGGGCTGTGACTTGAACTGGTCTTGTATAAACATGATTTTCTCCAACAATTTCTGTGCTTAGAAGTTGAAAATCCCAGTTTTTAGTCGATTTCCAGATTGTTCAGCAGTCAAATTCCAAACCCATAACAGTCCTCACTGCAATTTTCTCCTTGTTGACTCATATATTGATGGACAAGTTGCATTATTTAATAAAATTTATGTCTTGTGAAGGACAAGTTTGAAGAACATGTGGGCAGAGACGAGGATGAAAATCTTAAGCATTTGTTTTTTAATTTTTATAAAATTTCAAATCATCTACTTCACATAAATATTGGAAGTTGATATATGTAAAACAAGTTATTTATAACTAATCTTTTATATGTTTTCCTTTTTTTAAAAAAAAAAACCTCACACTATGAATTATCATAGTTAAGGTATTGATTTAGATGATAACTAGTGTCATTTGAGTTATTAATTAGGGTTTGAATTCAAGGAAATATCGAGAGCTTTTCGTGAATAATCCAAATAATTGATTTAATATGTAATTGAAAAAGGGATTAGTGAGGGACAGGTAGCCAAATGTAATTTCTATTTTTTAATCTAAAACTTCTAGCTGTAAAATCTAGACCAGTTCAACAGGTGATTTGAGACCCAGTTAACTCAGGCCTTGGACATATTCGAGTTAATGAAAAAAGAGATTTTTCAGGAAATATAGCTCATATCTGTTGCAAATATATATATATATATATATAAACATGTTTGACTCGTTGACCCAATTATTAGGGCTATAATCAACCTTTAATGTGAATTTTTTTATTAAAATAATATTATTTTAATTTTTTTTTACAAAATAAATTAGACGATCAATCCTACTAACCCTTCTCATATAGTGAGTTGATCTTAAAAGTATATTTTCATGTATAGAATAATTTCGAAATTATTTATTTGAACTTAACGGTGCAATCACGCCATCCAAACAAATCAAACCAGCGTACGAATCATGATAAAATAGGTTAGGCAAGCTGGCTTGCAAGACCAGCAGCGTGACCTTTACTTTATTATTTTAAAATATTTGGGCTTACAAGTATTAATATAAATTAAATTAAAAATAAAAATATTTTATGTTGTGGTATACTATATTTAAAAAATTATATGAAATAAAAATGTTTACTAATATTTTTATTTATTTATTTATTATTGAATATATTGTATACTTTTATAATAAAACATTTATTTTTATCTATCCAAAAATAAAATTTTTTATTTTTTTCCCATAAAATATATAAACAAAAGGAAGAAACATTTTTTTATCTACCCAAAGTGATTGTAAATCTCAAATATTCATTATTTCAGACCAAACCCCACGGGACTCTGAACTGATAAATCCCTCCCTCCCCCCCCTCCCTCCCCTCTAAACACAGACAAAAACATGGCTTTGGAACTATGGGAAACACTCAAAGAAGCCATAACAGCATACACAGGACTTTCACCAGCAACTTTCTTTACAGTTGCAGCTTTGGGGTTAGCTGTCTACTATGTGGTATCAGGTTTGTTTGGTGGGTCTGATCATCATCAACATGTTCCAAGACAATCTGAAGAGCAGATGCAGCCTTTACCTCCACCTGTTCAACTTGGTGAAGTCACTGAAGAAGAACTAAAACAGTATGATGGTACTGACTCTAAAAAGCCTTTGCTTATGGCTATTAAGGGTCAGATCTATGATGTTTCTCAAAGCAGGTAAAGGTTCCATCTTTTTGTGGTCTTTTTGGTTGTTTTTGACTTCTGAGCGTTGAAAAATAGTGGGTTTGTATTCTTTTTTGAAGTGATGAGATTATTGTGTGTTTTGGGTCGAAGGGTGTTTTGAGCATATTGATTTTGTGAAATTTTGGGATTTTTGTTTGAGTCTTAGTTGATTCCAGGAAATCAGTTTTCTTTTCCTTGTTTGACTTTTTGGTGATCTTTGTTGATCACTTTTTTTTTCTGTGGTTTTTGCTACTTTTTGGCTACTTGTTTGTGGTGAGTCTCGAAAAGAGATGCTACTTTTTTTTAGTACGGTCGTTGAAAGGTTGCATTTTTTTCAAATCCTTTTTAATGGATTATGTGGTGAAGTTGAAGTGTAAATCTCCCCCCTTTTCCTCTTGTGATAAAAAGACTTGATTTTGATATATTATCTGGGCAACATGATTGGTTGTGTGGTCTTCTTCTCTTATTTTGTTTGTGTTTTACTAGTTTATGAGCAATGTTAAGGTATGGTTTGATTTTAAGTGATGGGATATTCTTTGTGGTAACATGGATGAGGCTTCATTCAGACATTGACCAATAAATAGAGGGCTAAAATTTTGCATTACAGCACTCTTTTTCACAACTTTTTGTAACTTGGATTGCTAAAACCTAAAACAAATTTTGTATATTGTCAGAAGTTTATTCTTAACAGTTCATTTGCTGCAGCTAAATGAATGATCTTCAGTAGGAAGGTTTTTGGCGTGATTCTCACTCTGTATTTCCTATTGCTACGTTGTGAGTGGATTTTAGTGGTCGACCACTGGGTTTGATATGAGACATTTGTGAATCTTAAGTCTGCTGACCTGCTCATCTTCAGCGTTTGGCAAACATTTATTTTTGTTATATGTGATGAACAAGCAATGACTGGAACCCTTTTTGGGCATGATTTAATCAAATCTTGTATCCCTTAAATGCAAACCATTCCTTTGTTTACAACACGCTATCTGATAGACTAATAATTACAATCACATCATGATTCTTATATGGATATGGCCTGACACCTTAGAGATACATAGACCCAGAAGATGTGTTTTTCATTTTTTTTTCAGTGACTTGTAGTGATATGTAGTGTATGTTAACATTGACCATGGATTATAATCTTATCGGCTGAGACCTGAGAGTTGGCTATTAATCTAGTATGAGACCGTGAATTCTGTGCATTAGGATTTGAAACTGTTATGAATTGGTGCTGAAACTTGTAAACTTGCTATACATTATTTGTCACAGGATGTTCTATGGACCTGGTGGACCTTATGCATTGTTTGCTGGAAAGGATGCTAGCAGAGCTCTAGCAAAGATGTCTTTCGAAGATAAAGATTTAACTGGTGATGTCTCTGGTCTTGGTCCATTTGAATTGGAGGCCTTGCAGGATTGGGAATACAAGTTCATGAGTAAATATATTAAGGTTGGAACAATCAAGAAGACGGTTCCAGTAACTGATGGAACCTCCACCAGTGAACCTGCTGCAGAGGCTACAGAAAGCGATGTTACTAAGCCAGCTGAAGATGTTCCATCAGTTGCTGCACCTGTTGAAACTCCTGCTGGTGGTGAATCCAAGGAAGAGTAATCTTATATTTATGGCGAAACAATCTTTAATGAAGAAAGAGCTGTTTGAACACATGTTTTTGGCGAATCTAGCCATTTATATTATGTATTAGCTTACATTTCTCAGTCTAGAATACTCGTGCTATAAACTTGCTCAAATTTTCAGCCTGCTATTTAATAAATTGGTCATTTAAAGTGTGGAGATTGTAACTTGTGTTAATTTGATTGTTCGTTGTGGTGGATTTATTTTACATGTGGGTTGCCTCAGCATTATTTGAGCTCTGTAAAAGTTGGATAAATTGTTAATAAGCAATAAAAATCTTGATTTTCTGCATCATTTGCAATATCCTATGTTGTGTTTATCCTCCATTTGTAATTCTGCTTAGATTATGCGTAGTGATCTGAGAAACAAAAATATGAAATTGGAAATCTTTTTATTCCTGCGGAGTCTATTTCATAAATCCCAAGCTATGCCGAGTGTGCTTGGTGATCTGAGAAGCAAAGATACGAAATTGAAATTCTTTTTATTCCAGTAGTCATTCGTAAAATCCTTAGCTATGCCGAGCCCTGCTGCTTCTCTTACGCAAGCCATGCAATACCCAATGAACGACTATACAATCCCATTATGATTTTCATTTTTTACATGCTGGCGATAGATTAGGTCCTCCATTCATGATGGCAAGGTGGTATGGGTTTCCTGTGTTTCCCAGGAGTTGGCTCGGTAGCAAGCTGGGAAGTCTGCACAAGCTTCCAAGTCAGGTTCACGAGGGGGGTTCTCGTTCTTAACATGAACCTGAATGTTGGAAATGAAACCAGTCTTGTTGAACTCTGGCGGCTCAAAGCTACCGCTTCCCATGGTTGGCAGAGGATCATTTGCAGGATCGTAGACCTGTCCTCCAAATTGTCATCTGATGCAAAATCACCTAAGCCTGTGACAATGATTTTGGGTCTAACTTGATCAGCACCACCATGGACTTCTAACCACCATTTTCCGTTTTCATCCGGCAATCAGATACAAGAATGTGTTAGATATCAGAAAGAAATTCCATTGATAGAAAATTTTCCAAGTACATACAATAATATTGTAGTGTTACCTGACGAACTTGAAACGTCACCAAATATCGAAGCCTACCGTATGTTGACTGGTTTAAAATTTCTAAACCTAGATAAGATTTAGGACCGACTTGAACGAAACCAGGGCAACGAAGATCATAGCATCCACTATTCCCATTGGTGGCCTCCATTGTTGCAAAAGAAACTGCATTACTATCATCATCAATTCAAATGCAGAATCAAAGTACAAGATTTCTTTTAGGGGCATACGGTCCAGAAGCTGTAAGTTCGCGTTTTGTTGTTTCCATGTAATCCAGGATTCACCTAAAGCATGCCCCCAAAAGGATAAAGAATTGTATTAAACGCATTGGTAGTTACAGAAGAGAAAGGCATGCAAGGAAAACTGTTTAGAACATTGTATGAGTAAAGAAAACAGGTTACTTACAACCCATCTATAGTGTATTCCATCAAATTGGCCTTTAAGATCATTTCCTAGTAAACTCCAGCTCCACTGTATTGGTTGGGAATCACAGTTTCATTATATATCTACTGACAGATCCTCTGAGTCCATAAAATTGAATAGATGGGTCGACAGCAGTTTAAGCCGTCACAAACTGCATTAAAACTCCTAAGTTACATCAATGTTAACAAGAAATATGGTGAGGGGAGGTGGCTACAAAGGAAAAGAAAATTGCTATGCTTCAGCTGTTGCATATATAAAGGTCGACTCACATAGCATCTTATGCAGTTTGAAACAGATGAAGGATCTGCTGAAGGGAGGAATCTTGATAGAGATTTTGCTCTCATTAGATCTTTCTCCTGATGGGAACAGTTCTCGGTGGACATTCCACCCCCATTTGCGGGCTTGTTTTCACAGATTCTGACTTTGCTGTTGTAAATTCTTTCAGCTGAGAACTGAGCCACAGCTGCTAACAACATTGAATGCGAACAAGATCATGAAATGCAAAAGAACTCCAATGATTATTGCAAGCCATTCACTAAATCTTATACAAACCTGAATTGTGTGGTTTCTAAGCAAGGGATGATCAAAAGCAGGTTGCTTGTAGATATCAAAGCAATCGATAACACTGCCATCCTTATTAGGAGTTAGATATCAATCAATCAATAACACTGCCATCCTTATCGTGTCCAAGAAAAAGGACAACAAAGATATGGTAGTGTATTGACAGCATTTATATCTTGCTCCTAATAGGTGGTTTGTTCAACCCTTTGAGTTGTCAATCTAGCTCCAAGTTTTCCTGCTAGGATATGAAGCTTAACCTTCCTTCAAACATGAAACTCAAACTTAGCAAAACAAGAACAACACACAGAATCAAAGATGCCATTATAGTGCACAAAGAGGAGAACAACTCCCTTAGGGATTCAGTTTTACTGATCTCTATTGATGGATTACATGGATTAATCCAACTGCCCTACATCTTCTCACACATTGGATGTCTTTATCTTTGTTTTCCATAAGAGGATTGAAAAGGAAGTGTAACTGCATCATTATGACCATTGTTAACTTATAATGGCAACAGGCTAACATGCCTCTAGGCTTAGAAACCGACTAGATCATTAGATTTATTCAAAAAAATTTAACATTAAAAAAAATATTCAAGTGTTGTTGATGTTTTTCTAGTAATTTTTTTTAAAATCATACGGAAGTTGATCTGACATTACCTGAATAGCTTGATGATTTTAAAAATAACTCGGATAATCGAAGAAAATATAGTTTTACTCACAAAAATTCAAGATATCTTTTTAACAAAATATATTGAAATGACAACATATTGGATCGATCTAAATCAACTTGGGTTAACCGATCAAATTCACGACCCAAATTATTAGACCATGATAACATCATATAAAATAAATAAAACAAATTATGAAACTTAATTCTTAATCAACACATTGTTGAAGAATGTAATTGAGAAAAATTAATAAAAAATTTACTGGGTTAACCTGTCACGCTCGTGACTCGAGTCATAAAACTGGAATAACCTTATAGAAAATAAATAGAAAAAAAATCTGAGTCAATCTGAGTTAACCTGACAAACCCCGACCAATGTTATGAGATTGTGATAATCCTAGAAAAAGCAAATCAAAACAAGTTATAAAACCTAGTTTTCAATAAACTTAATGTTGAAGGATGAAATTGAAAAAAAAATCAATCTACAAACAGGACACAATAAAAAAACCTGAGTCTACTCGGGTCAACCCACAAAACATGTGACCCGAGTCATAAGACTAGGATAACCTCATAAAAAGCAAATAAAAACAAATCATGAAACCTATTCATAATCAATTCAATAATAAATGATGAAATTAAAAAAGACAAAAAAAATATCAAATGGATTAACCAACCAAATTCATGACTCGGGTCATGAGACCGAGACAACTTCATAGAAAGCAAATCAAAATAAATCATGAAGTCTAATTTCTAATCAACATAATGTTAAATGATGAAATTAAAAAAAAATATTAATTAAAAAAAAACTTGAGCCTATGGAGTTAACTTGTCAAAGTCGTGAAACAAGTTATAAGACTGAGTTAAAAATGTATAAAGAAACCATAATAAATTAAAGGGCTCAATCAATAAATCAAATATTGAAGTATGAAATTAAAGAAAGAGACATAGATTTAGAAAGAAAAAAAGAATAAAAGCAAAAAAAATAAAAAGATGATATTGAAATAAATAGTATCTTGTGAGGTGATGCATAATAGAAACAGTACCCCTTTTAGTTTATTGTTAATTAGCTATTTAACCTACCCTCCACTGCAGGTTGTAATTTTTTTCTTCTAGAAAAATACTGGGTATACAGGCTACTTTGATATGTTTTTTTACATAAAAAAATTCAAAGTAAAAATAAAAAAGTCTATGCAATCATCCAATTAAATAAATCGATAATCATCTATGTAAACAAAAAAAAAAATTAACAACAACCAAAAGAGAAATTGAAAAAATTAAGAGATGAATGTAGATCAAGATATTCAATAACATAAAATAAGACATTTAACTGGTTATGTTTATTAAAATTATTTATTTAAATCAATAAAAGATAAATTCACACAAAAAATACTCGTTACCTAAAAGATAAAAACAAATAAAAATGATTAAATGAACTTACACAAAAAAAATATATAACACAAGGTCAAACATATTAGAAATATTATTTAAAAATGAATATTTATTTTGAAAAATAAATTTCATTTGTATATATTAAAAAAATTATAGATGAATTAAAATAATATATTGAAAAATCAAACACAAACAAAACAATTTTTTAAAAAACTTATATTAAAAAAAGGTAAGCAAAACTCTTGACCTAAGATATGAAACTAAAATAAACTCATAGAAAATAAATGGAAGATAATCACAAAACCAATATTTAAAAAAAAAACTAATACAGAACGATAAGATCATACAAAGTTGAATCCCCAACAAATTAAATGTCAAAAGATGAAACCAGGAAACAAAATTAATTACACAAAATGATCTAAATAAAATGAGGATGAAAATAAAATAAAATAAAAACATATGAGAAATGTAATTGAAGAAGTAAATTGAAAAAAAAAAACTTCTATAAAAGCAATAAGAATGAAGTAAGAAATTAAAAGAACGAAGACTAAAATGAAAAAACAAAAAACAAAGAAGACAATCGTGCATTTTATCCGGCAGGAGAGGTAAAAGAAAAAAAAAACCACTAGCAACAATTTGACCACCATATGTCGTGACGCACAAAACTATGTGAAAAAGAACATGGTGGCACATCTAAAAAGACGACAAAATATTAGTTTGGCCACCAGATGGTGTCAAACACGCCACCTAAATGACGTGAATGTCATTTATTCGTTGGCGCATGTCTAGCATGTGAAAAACAGTTTTTTTATTAAAAAAATAAAAGTCAACATGAAAATACAAAAACACTCCTCATGGCCTTGTTAATTATCCAAAAACCTATGTGAAAGTATAAATATATCCTAAATAAAAACCTTATTTTTCTATCTATTCTAAGGTCATATTCGTATTTTTATTGTACATGAAGAATGGGAAAACCCAGAAAACCCTAGCCCAACAACCCAATTTTTTGTTCCTAGGAGTAAAGAAATATCTTTACTTGTTAAAATACGATGAAAAGTCAAGAGAATTCTTGGTCTAACGGTTCTAAATTTTGCTGACTTCCAGAGTGAAAATAAATTTTTACTGTATAAAATTTTAAAAAAAAAAAACTTAAATACCCTGAATTAGTTTTTAATGACCAATAAATCGAAATAAAAAATCAAAGAACCCCACAACCAACGTCACCGTTTCTTCCGCTTAAAGGAAAAATATTAATTTGACTAGGAATCCATGTGTCTATTGTTACGGTGAAACAGTCACATCATATATATTTTGTTAAATTTAATATGGTAGGCCCAAAACTTGCCTACTTGTCAATCAATGGCCCCACCTCAAGGATTTCTTACAACTACAAGTTTCTCCTTCTGATCCAGCGGGTTACTTGTGTCTTGGTGATTTGTGTTTTGTTTCTTGAGATCAACGACTAGTTTGCTTCCCTTCTGAATATTTGCCCCCACCATGAGGAATTAAATCTACTCTGCCAAGCCCTCCATGCATGGTTCCTGTACAAGTGCGCTGGAAGTCTAAGAGAAGGCACAACTTGCAAGTTATAATAATCAAATTAGAAACTGGGTTGAGGTAAGCACTACTGCACATTAGAGCCCTTAAATCATTGCTTGCCTCAATTTTCCTCTCCAAGTTATAATCAATAGCTTCCTCTGTGTCCTGGGGCAACTATTGCACGACAGGGAGCCTCAAAAATCTCATGGAGGTATCCTATGATTTGAAGTGTGGTGGGGATTCATTTAATGGATATTTATTTGAATATGTATCGTATCTTTTAATATATTTTCTTGAAGAAAGTATAATTTAGACTGTTTATAAATCTATATCATTGTTTGGTTGTTAAACCAGCCCGGCTCATCGGACGATCTAGAATCGGACTTAGATCAAGTTTTACAATAAATAAAAAGGTTTATTTTGTGTAACCTAGTCAAAACTCAGTTGACTCGTAACTTTATTTTAGCTTTTTTTAAATAAAAAAATAGATTAATCATAGTTAATCCGGTTTAATCAACCCGACGAGGGTTGCACAGATACACCAACTAAAGCCGACTGTTTGACCACAGTTATGGCTCTTTAACTCTTTTGAAGAAGGAAATTTCGCTTTCTTTGTGCTGGCAGTTTGAAGGTGATCATCGAGCTATCTCATCAAACTTCAATATCAAATGCGTACACTTCATTTATTGCTTTGTTCCCTCAATGCAATGGCAGTGCGCAGGATTTGTCTCGTAATTCCTGCCCTGCCAGCTAATTTCATGTTTAATACCTCAAATCATTTCCTATTGCCAGAATTCAACTCTCTCGATCATGGGAAATTAAAAAAAGAAATTATGAAATATTAGTTAAAGCATGAATGATCCATCTCTAACCAGATCGAAGAGATGATGTCAATCTACGTAGATGCGAAAATTAGTTCCAGCAACAGATTTTGTACTTAGATGAAGACAATCTTACAAAGAAAAATCAAATGAATTGTAGGGCTTTCAACTTGCACTCATTACCCCAATCCTAATGGTCAGAGCAGTTAGAGATGAATCATTTTGTTTCTTGAAAAACTTGGCCATTTCTTTTAACCCTTTTACGGGAACTCGTGGTTGTCAATTATATGAGGCAGGGCTAATAGAAAATGGGTTTTCATGTCTTTCAAATATGATTGATTGTTAATTTTGGCCCTATCGTCCTCCCCATCAGGCTGCCTGATCCCCTTATAAGTAGACATTAGACCCACTAGAATTACTCAAATTTTGCCTGTTTCCTCTGCCTGAAAACCCTCTCAAAGAAGCTCCTTCTCAACAGCCTCCTTCATCAAGACTCAAATCATGAGGACTTATAGCCCTTTACTTCCGCTTCTAGTTTACAGTACAATCTTGCTAGCCTCGCTCCATTCTTCTACTTGTAGGCATGTCAGCTGGACTACCTATGAAGAAAAACAGCAAATTAACACCGAGTATCCTCTTCCATTTCCACAGTATGATCTGCCTGGTATTTCTCACACCGTGAAATCCAAAGATGACAAGGTCAACAAATTGTTTGGAGGATCTCATAAGGCTGTCCCAGGTGGACCTAATCCACTTCATAATTGATTTGGATTTCTCAATTTTTGTAATCTGTTTCCATGAGAAGCTCCCAGTGTTGTCCTGGAGACAGAAAAATGCACTTGGTTCTTGTCAAGAATGAAAGAACCTTTGTGGTTCTTTCATTCTTTCCTTGAACCAAAGTTAGATTCAGTTGTAAGAGTACATCATGGATTAATTACCATGTTGAAGTTGTGTAGTGCTAATCTAAGCTCATTTTGTTTCTCACGAGCCTGTTGCAGTAGTAGTAGCAATTGTAAACTGTGCATCGGAAGTATGAGGCTCCGTTTCAACCACGTGAAAAGCATCAATTCGATACTTTTGATGGTTGAAACGTGATTTCAAGCATAGCCAAACGTATATTTAAATGATGATCATACAGTTCAGTCGAAATTATCAACTATATGATCAATTATCTTTTGTTATCTTGGATTGCTTCAAGAAAATTATATATCTAGCAAATATGGTGTTCAGATAGCAAGGAGATAGCCAGTGATCAAAGCACTGATTACCCAAGGGGGCAGTGTAGCCTTTTAGGTGGGACTGGAGAAAGACTACAAAAACTAGGCTGAGGTTGACAGTTGACTTGTTAGTTGCTAGATTGCAACCTTTTCTCTTCTTTTCTCATCCTTTTCAACCTAGAAAGTGGATCATGCATGCGTACAAATCTACTACCTTGTTTAATACTATTTACAAATGTCGAAGACAATCATTCTTGGCATCTTGCATCAGTAATCCATATGGCAGAACACGAGTAGTATCGGCACTTGTTCCAAAAACATTTTAGTATTGGACTGCCGTCTGATAGTTAAACCATGAATTCATATTGGCAGGAAACTGAAATATTCTAGCTATGAACATCCACTCCCGAGTCCCTATCTGCTTGTTGGTAGGATGATGGTCAGATGTGCTTGATGGTATGGAAAACTTAAATGAAACTAACTGGAAATATCTTGAAATTAATCATGTGGATGACTAACTTAACAGAGAACAGAAAGTTACGAAATTTTCACATTGATCTGTGTTATATATGTGCATGGTAAACATTATTAAAGAGTAATTTAATTCGGAATAAATGCCCTCCAAGAACTAGCTCAAGGCAGTGAATTAAGTCAGCAGTTAACAAGATGCATCATAACAAGTCCTGAGGGATAGGTCTTGAGATCAAGGAAGTTTGTTCCATCTCTGAACTTTTTGAAGACGATCTTTAAAACCAGCATCTAAGAGAAATTTATTCTTCCGATTACACCAAACCGATATGAGGACATGCTTTTAGTATTTTTTCGAGAAAAGATTTAATGCAGAAACTGGCTCGAGGATACCATTATCGTCGGGGGGCCGGGTGATGCATCATATTGATCTCAATTCTAGACAGGATAAGTTGTCCGAACCCATTTTTCTTATTCACAGTTCACCAACTATATTATAAGATTGGTACAAGTGTCAAGCTCTGTTACTTTCTGCATCATCTTCATCTTAGAGATTGGTTATTAATTTATTTTTTCCCTAACAAAAGCCCACCCTATGTGTAGTGGGCGCCCACCTACTCCCTCAGCCATCCTCCTGCCTCTTCAAGATTCCGAATTATGCTTCATGCTTGATCAGTCCAACCTCACCAGATTAAATTTTCACAATATTTAAGGTGTTGATTTTTGTGTAACCTTTTATGTTTATTTCATTCATAATAGAAAAATTGCAGCAGGTCAAATCACTTCACACGCAAAAAAAGCTGTGAATCGACTTCATTTCTAGCTGTGTCGATTGATCGTTATGTCATCTTGTCCTGGCTAAGTTGGCGAAGCCTGCACGCTGACACAATCAACGTGGAGTTATCAGGTTTAACAAATACAAAGACGGTGAACTGGTGATCTCTACTTTGTTTCCCTAATCTACAGATTTCACGTCTCGCAATGTAATGTTTTTAAAATTCAATTATTCATAACTGAAATTAACTAGTAAAAAACATAAAAAAGAAATTCAAAAATAAACAGGGAGATAAAGAAAATTATAAAAAGGAGCATCTTCTAATTTTAATTTAAGCATGAAAACAAACTCTCAAGATTACATCTAGGGAAAAGACACGTAGAATACTCCGACAAAATTTAAACCCGATTCAAATTTTAAAAAACAAATTAAATTCGTTTTAACGCATTCAAAGTTCTTCTTGGACTTAACTTTATCCAGAAAATTTGGAAGCATTGCACATTGCCTTTTTGTGAGACAACAACAGAGAGCATACACCATTCTTTTTCTTAACAAAAACATTACATTGTAACAAAATATTGTGGATTTTAGCGTTTAAATTAAGATATATGTACTAATAAACCTCCAAGTGGCATGAAGGGTCAACACTCAACACCAGTAGTATTCTGATAAATTGGCGTGTGCATTCCGTAGTCAGCCTAATTACGGAGAAAAATATTTTATTCAGGAAAGGCCTTAAGACCTTTTTCAGAAAACTATAAATAATCAGGTGAAAGGCATGCTTTTTGCTTCACAAAATGTTCTACCACACAAAGTCTTCTTGTAGGACTTGAAAATCTGCCATGTTTAACCAGCCTGGGACCTGTTTTCGATCCATTAGGTTTTGAGATTCAATTCTTGTATGTATTTTCAGGAGAAATTTTTCCTTTAAGTGAGTACTGTACGGCTCGGTGCCTTTCTCAGGGTGCTATTTAACTTCTTGAAAGAAATCATCATCAGCTTGTGTTGTTCATGGGGACCGAATCGATCAACCCTATATGGAGATGTTATAACATTGCGCAGCTTCGGTTTAACTTATTTTTTGAAGTATTTTTTATTTAAAAAGATATTAGATCGATGTATTAATATAAATAAAATAAAAAACATCATTTTAATATATTTTCAATTAATTTTTTAAAAAAATATATCTACATGCTACAGTACCAGACACACATCCAATTTATATAATAATTTTCAAAATTCAAACTCATTTTGACTTGTGCAAATGTCAACATGTGATTTGAGAGAGCTAAGCCAGATGTGCCCTCAACGAAGTATTTGAAAAATTCTGGATGATAATGTATGAATGTCAAATGTTGAAAAAAAAATAAAAAGGCCTGGCCTGACAATTGACATGGCTCCCCTATAAATAAACTTAAGAAACCTGCCACACCAGACACAAAAACAAGAAGACTGTCTTGTTCCTTCTTCTATAAAAATCCAGTATCCCGTCTATCAACCTCTCTATCCCCACCATTCACATCATGAAAAATAAAAATTCTCAACTGTTCCTCATTTTCCTGATGGTGTTCCTGGTACTAGTCCATGGCACCACTTGCCGCGATATCAAACGATCTATCGGGAACGGAGAAACAGAAAAAGGGTCCGAAACCAAACATTCTTCTACGTTTCTACAAGCCCTTTCTGCCACTTTTAAGGCTTCAGAATCCAGCAATAACAAGATCAAGGAAGTTCACTCGGTATCACGCAGGCTTGTTCCTAGTGGACCAAACCCACTTCACAATTGATTGGATCAACACGATTCCATTCTGTTCTCATTTATTGAACTACAAAATACTGTTTTTTTATTTATTAGTTTTTTAGAATAATCTATGCATAATTTCCCATGTTAGATCATTTCTATACATCCAGTTTTGAAGACTACTATATTAAAGCTTTTTTTTCTTGGTGACGACTGTACAAACTTAGTGCCCGTTAGAGAACCACAGCGCAACCAGCGTTTCTAAATGAAAAGCATAAATTTTGATGCTTGCACCGCAGGTACAGGTGCAACCTCGTTCCAAACGGAGCAATATAAGTTCAATAGGATTATATATGGTGTAAGGTATTGCAAGAGTACTGTTTCATTCTTTTCTGTTTTGTACTCGTAGAATAATTAATGGAGTTCAAGAAGTAGCTAGATAATTCTGTTTTGACCAAAATTATTGATCTTTGTATTGAATTAATTATTTATGAATAGGTTTATTATCCTATGCTATGATATTCCTTTGCAGCAAGATTCTCTGGATGATCATGAACAACTCTTGAATTGTTTTGTTTTTCAAATGCTTGCAGCCATTGTTCCTGGCCTCCTGCCCTCAGTTCATGTACCTAAATTACTCACATCTGCATCTTTCCTATTTTTTTATTTTCCTCACCATGTTCTTATTTGTTAAGTACATTAGCTCACTACATAAGGGCCCATTGTGCATTTGAAAACTACTCAAACATGCTTCAACATGCTCGTTCATCAAATTGCATGTCATTTTCAATCCCAGAATCCAAATTGCCCCAGGAGCCTCTTGCATCAAATATCATAAATTTGGCACAATGTTTTGATCCATGGAGCTAGGGTTTATAAACTTGGATAGACAAAGCAGGCCAACCCGAGACCTGGACCGTTTCAAGTTGGAAAAAAAGGAGTGACCCAGCCTAATCCAGTCAAAAACTTGGGTCGACCCGCGATCTAGTAAATTCAGGGTAAAACCCCGTCCTTAACTCGTTGACTTAAAAAAAATTAAATCAATTCGGATTAATCCTCTTAACTTGTAGCTCAAATCTTGATGTAGATCAATTCTCGAGCTGAGTTTTATAACTATATAACATAGTTATGATAATAATAATAATAATAAATAAATAAATAAAAAGCAGACGTAGGAGTGCAATTCAATCAGACAAGCATATAAAAAATTAACAAAAAATAGTGAGCTATCAAAATCAATGAAAAAATAAGAGCAGTTGATGGAACAAGAAGAGAATCAACGGAAAGAATGAAGAAGGTTTTTATTATTATTATTGACTCCTGAAATTGCTCTTTTTGTTCCGTAATTTATTTTTGATGTGACACATTTGTGTCCAAGTTCGCAGTCCATGGCTTTAATGATATCATCACAAGTACAAATTTATCGAACAGCATTCACGGAGACGAAACATTATTTTGACGTTCCCATAGTATTAAAAATATGATAATTTCATATAATAATCACTTGATTTAATTGTTTTTTAAATATAATTTAGTTAATGATGAGTACCAAAATTCAAAATATTTATGAATAAGAATGATATGTTGAATGATTGGTTAATTTTTTAATTTAAGTAATATGATTTATTTTTTATAGTCAAAGTATTCGATAACTTGATATGAAAAGTTTAGAGGATTTGTAAATATTAAATAATAATAGGTGATGTTTGATAATATAGGTAACCGATAACTATGGTAGTAGCAGGTGGTGACTAATAAGTCAGGTGATCATGGGTGGTACCTATAAAAAGTCATTTTTTATGGATGTGATGACTCTTTAATGGTAAAGCCAATAGCTTTATGCAGAGAGAAAGGGCGATGATATTTTAGAGATATAGACTCTGAAAATACATATGCTAAAAATATTGAAAATAAAAAGATTGTGAACCTTTGACTTGAAGGATTCATGATGTATTTATAGCTCATGAATCCTTTTCTTTTATGAGGAGGGGGGGTTAAAGTGTAATTTCATCCTTGTGATATTTTGAGTTGTATTCTACTCAAAATAATACATATTGGATCAATATAAAAATATTAAGAAACCCACGTGGGGTTCGAGAAAAATTTTATGGTGAGTATTAGGCTCAAGCAAGGTACCCGGACTATTAAAGCTAAAAGTAGGTTTAGACACGCTACCTGGATCCAAACATGCTAAGGTCCACGAGGACGATGAGATGCATGCCCAGCACTAGTTGGGCATAAGCCCACTGAGGTGCACTGGGTGTGAATGCACTGTATAATGCACATGCACTAGGCATCCATGCGCCCATGTTCCTAATACGTAGGCTCATACTCCTTACTTGAATCCATGTTTTTTGGATTTTTTTTCTGTTTTAAAGGATATCTTTAAGTTTATTTTGGGATATTGTTAGTTCATTTTATTTGGATTCTTCAATTAGTGTCCTAAGATAAAAAGAATAAATATATAAAAAAACAAAAATATATTTGAATTAAAACACAAAAATATAAATATAAAATAAATATAAAGTTTTAAAATGAAATTTTATACTCTCAAAATAATAAAAATACAAAATGTCGAGTCTCCTCAACACTCATTGTTTTTGTTTAAAGTGGAAAGAATGTGTAGGAATTGTTAATAATTTTTTTGTTTGTTGGATGATTCCTCCTCCAATCCGTACCATCAAAGGTTGAAACTTATGTCTAATTCAATCTAACTTGTACAAAATCTTGATCTAAAAAATAACTAAAAAGCTCTAACTATCTACTACTATAGACTTATTTTCACACTTTAAATCTAAATCTCTTTCAATTATGTTTAAATCAACTATTCGAAAAAACTTCTTCATATAAAAAAATGAATAATATATTTTAAAGGGTATTTTAAAGCTATTTTACATCTAAATAAAGATTAAGTTATGTGGTGAAAGAACTGTATTTTTCTTCATAAAACACTGTAAATTGCTATAAATTATTTTGTTTAGTCTCTAAATTTTGATCACCAACACAATTTTTTTTTCCGTTATAAAATATTTGCTCTATCATATTTTAGTTTTTATTATTTATCTAGTGCTGATTCATAATTATAACACTATTAAATATATTTATTTTATAAATTCACGATAACGCACGAACATGCATTTCATTTTAAAGCTATTCTACGTCTAAATCAAGATTAAGTCATCTCCTTACATGATCTTAAGAACTCACCTCTTTTATCAATCCGGCTCAAAAGGTTGTCCTTCCTCCGAGCCTGTAGGCCCAAAAAGACACATCCTATTGGTAAATACTAAAGGCCCAAAAGACACATACTAAAGGTCCGAGGCCCAATTTCTGTTTGTCTGGTGAGTCAACCTGGTCTTGAAACGAGTACAAAGTGTTGCTAGATATCTCAGCAAGGCTAAAGCATGATGTCCAATGTCTCAACCCCATCTTAAGCTTGAAGTCTTGCCGATGATTGGCTTAAAGACTTAAAGTCATTACAATTATTACAAATAAAACTAAAAGATAATAGTAGTTTCATGTAGATTTTGCACGGTATAATTCAAGTAAAACAATTAAATTTTTTTAAAAAAATAAGTAGTTAAACAAATACTCAGAGATAAATTTGTATTTTTATATCTTTATTACATAGTATAATTACTTTTACATCCTTAAAAAACCAGGTTTTTTTTTTAAATTTCATATTTTTTATACAATTTAATTACCCTATGACTGTTGAGATCAACTTTTTTTTTTTTTTTATCTAACGTAAAGGGGTATTTTTCAATTTCTTAACCTTAATTTTTTTACAATTATCACGTAGAGTCAAGGGTGTTATGATCTTTTTATAAATCAATAAAGAAAAATAACTAAATCAATTAAGAAAAAGTGGTTGTGTTTACTGCAAGGGCATGAAGGAGCTCCGATGATAATTTTTCTCCTCCCCCATCTTTTCTCTCTCCTCCACCTTAAAAAGTGTGATGGCCTTGCAAATTACAAAGTAGTCCTCAATCTTTTAATTGTATTGAATTTAATTTAGTTATTTTTTAATTTCATTCATTGGTATTTGATTTTTTATGCTTTTTTTTTCAAATTTGATCTTTATTCTTTTTATTTCTATTTATTTTTGTTTTAATCTTTTTTCTAATAGGATTTTATTTTTTGATTTCATCCTTAATTATTTGATTTTAATTTTTTTTTGAATTTGATCCTTATTTTTATGATTGAATTCCTTTTATTTTGAGTTATCTTTTTGATTGACCGTTTTTGTTTCTGGCAATTTTCATAACTCATTGTTTAATTTCATTGATTTTTCATATCATATTTATGTTTTTTTTATCATGCTTTTATAACCTAACTCAAGAGTCAACCCTTATCATGTCTCATGTCACGGGTTGGGTCAAATGATCATGGTTACTAGAGTTAATCGAATTTTTTTATTGTGCAGGAAATACAAATGACATTATTTTGATAAAAAAAAACATATTGGTAAAAAAAATTAATAGGTGTTGACATGATTTTTCTATAACTAATCGCTTGATTTTTTATTTAGCTAAAAAAGTAAAAATGATATTATTTTGATAAAAAAAAATAATTGAGAAAAAAGTTCAATTATGATCCTCTTTCTTTCTATTGGTCTTTCTATATTTTAGATTTTTGTTCATCTATTTTTATTTGATTTTGTTTTATTTATATATCAAATATTGTACTCATTCTCTTGGTTGTTGCTTTTTTTTCCCTTTACTTGGCTTGTTTTATTTTTTCTTTCAATTTCATCCCTTAACATTTTATTTCATTTTTTTTCTCTAGATTTAGTCCTTATTTTTTTTAATTGCTCTTTTTTAATTATTATTTTTTCAATTTTATTTCTCTGCATTTTATTTCATTTGTTTTTTAATTAAATCTTGATTCTTATTCTTTTAATTTCTCTTTTTTATCCTTATTTTATTTTATTTTTCGATTAAGTCCTTCATTATTTTCTTTCATTAGTTTTTATACTATGTTTGGTCATCATTATTTTTATTACTATTTGTTTTCTTTTTAATTTTTTTATGGTCAATAAATTTGTTCAAGATTTTTTTTTGATATTCTGTATGGTCATCTCGGTCTCGTGGCTAGAGTTGTTGGTTTTAAATATTAGCCCGGTTTAACTTTGTTTTTTTTTTATTTCATCATTTGACATTAAGATATCAGGCATTGAACTTTTTATTTTTTTTCCCTTTTTTTTTTAGGGTTATCTCAAATTGCTAGTTAATTAAGTTAATTTAGATTCACTCAAGTTATCATCATTTAAATATATTTTTTTATGTTAAAAAAATTAATTCATCCCGAGGCATAGCATAATAAAAAAAAAATCTAGAATATTTCTAATTTCGGACAATGGGGTGTTAGATAATCTGACCAAACATGGAGACAGGATAAGATTGATGATGCTTCCAAAAGACAAATCCAAGAAAACTACAGAATTGGACCACATTGCAAGTAGAGCACCAGATTCCAAAATCACGCTATCCATTAACTTAGTTTTCCCAAACATTGAAGAAATTAGAGTAAACCCATGAGATATTGTGTGGAAATTTTCCAATGACATGCTGTGTTATATGATCAATTAATTTTATATGAAAAATAAAATAAAATAAAATTCACCTCACCATCTGCTACTAAAATATTAAAATCTATCTATATATATATATATATTCAAACCATCAAATAATTCGAGAAATCACAAGATATCATTGCTGTGTAAATTGCAACTATACCTATAAGTTATATAAAAAAAACATGCTAATTTCTTTTTAATCATTTCTATTTATTTTGACTCATTAAATTCAAGTCCGAGATAATTACTAAAAAGAAATTAAATCCAAAATGCTAACATGGGGGGAAACTAACATGTGAGTAGTTAAGATACGAGAAATTTACTGTGATTATGAGATAGAAATAAAGCGAAGAGAGAAAACTAAAAAAATAATAATAAAATGGAGTATTCTTATACTTTTCATGGGACTGCTTACTCGCATTTATTTCACTTTGACATGGCAGCATCTAAAATTTTAGACACAAGCTATTTCCCTTTGATGAGAGGGACTTGTTTAATGCTAATGTTGTGTGTGGTCAAATAGGAAGACAAGAAGTTTGGCAACACGTGGGATACGGTCCTCACTCATCTTGTCCTAAATTTTCCCATATCTTTCCTTTCCAAGCAAAGCCCCTTGACTTACCAAAAAAAAAAAAAACAGTTATTTATTTAGTTCAAGAAAAAACGGTGGTAGTTGTGTTTTTTTGAGTTGCTGGTGATCACTGCCGGAAAAAAGACAACGGTGGGGAAGATGGGGGACCCCAAATCTGATGACTGGTTACCAGAAGGTTGGAGGGTAGAAGTTAAAGTGAGAAATAATGGTAAAAAAGATAAGGTAATTGAATACTGTTTAATTATATTCATTCTTTGTTAATTCAAGATTTAGTCTTGCTGTGTTGGTTTGTGTTGTTTTGGATATGTAGCTCTGTGTGAAGTTAAGATCTTTGCTTTTTTGTTGCGGCAGAAATGACCCTTTTGGTTTTGTTATCTGTTGCTTTTGGATCTCTGGGGCTTTAGGGTTTTGTTGGTGAGGTTTGTGCAGATGTAATTCAAGTTAATTTATGGATTTTTCTTTTTAGTTTCTGTTGAGGTAAGTTGATTTTTAGGTGATGCAGTAATTGGTAGTGTTTAGTACTATGTAGGGATGGAAAGTTTGAGTTGAATTTTGGATAGCATGAGTTGCTTGCACATTTGCTGTACTTCTAGAAATTGGTGTCGAAATTTGTGTTAATGAAAGTCTCAAACTTGAGCTGTACAAAGAATAAATTTGCAAAGTGAAATTCTTTTGTTGTGCTGTTGGATTGGGATACCATGAAGCAGTACTATAAATTCATTTTCATGTCTCGACAAGAAAATGATTATTAAACTTTCTGAAAAGTAAATATTTGTTAACACAATTAGATAGGGAACTTAGACCAATAGTGATTTCCCATAGCTTCCTCTTGCCCCCTATTGTGGAAACTAGAAAACGTATAACTCAAGGCTGCATTAGGGTTTTGTTTTTGTTTGGAAAAGCCATGCACAACAAGTAAGATAATTGTGAACATTTTAATTGTTCAATTTTACAAAAGATGTTTATTTGATTGTATCATGCTATTCTAGAGTACAAAGTATGTGGAAGGCAAAATGATTTCTGCGTCCAGTAAAAGGCTTACTATTGTTTTGCTTAATCCTCCAATATTCACAATTTCTTGTTATTGAGATGGAAGGGTATTCTCTAGAGGAATGGTGACAGTCTTTGGGTTGCAACATCTTATCTGGGTGGCTTTTTATTTGTCAGCAACTTGAAATAGTGTTCTTATCCGAGCTTCTCTCACCTCTTATTTAATGTAGGCATGGCCATGTCTTTCAAGATATGATTCTGCTTGACTTTGATTATCTGCTGAAAGTTATATAAAGTAAAAATGCAGCAATAAAGCGATGTTAAATGGAGTGATAACTTTAAATCATCTATCAGCTGAAAATCTTATCTTTAACCATTGTATTTATTGCAGTTTTACTTTCCTCCCTCGGGTGGATGTAGATTCAACTCCAAGATTGAGGTTTCTCGTTATCTCAACAGCAGCCATCCTAATTCTGAACAAAAGGTAAGAAGCAATGACCGGCGCATTCAAATGAGGTCTGAGGAAGCATGCTTCTCTTTTGGCCCTTTTTGTCTTTCTATCTTTTCTTGGTTATATTTTCAATTTAGGGAAAAAAGTTTCTAATTATCAAGCAATCTAGGTTCTAATTGAGAAGACTGTGCCAGAAGGGTTACCTCTGGGATGGACCCAGGAAATCAAAGTGACAAAGAAGGGTGGAAGAATCAGAAGAGACTCGGTATGCAGCCTGTACTTCTCCTTATGGAAAAACTTCTCTACGAGCTTCTTATTCCTTGACATGAACATCATCCTTTATCCACAATTCTCTCAAATCTTGTTTCTATAAATACTCGCTTGGTTCTTTAACTTCAATTTGCTTACTACTTATGCTCTAAAGTTATTGAGTTACTAATACAGTTAAGCCTCTAAAGATTTGTATAGAATTTAACTTGTCGCTATTTTCTGCAGTTGTATACTGACCCTGTTAGTGGGTATGTTTTCCGCTCCATGAAGGATGCATGTCGCTACATTGAAAGTGGTGTCGTAGGAAGGCTGGCATTCAAGCGAAACGATAGAGAAAACCATGATGTAGAGTTGGAAGATGATAAAACTTTTGTGGGTGCATCAATAAATACCTTTCTATTCTCACATCTTTATACATTCAATTAAGCAGATATTTGCTTTAGTTGCATTCTCCAACCTTTTCCTTGTATAGTTTTATCTAGTAATTTTTTTTTTGTTAGTTTGGTCAATCTCTCTTTTGGTCAGTTCAGGATGGCCAGTCTATAGATTTAAATGTGTCAAATTGTCCAATCTGAGTTGACCAACCAGAATAATGAAAATAGACACAACCTGAATCAGATGCTTTTAATGGTAAGACAAGTGTGATTTATTTACCCATCCTCAGACTTTAACCACCATTCATCATCTCCAAAAGTGGAATACTATCTGGAACATGAGCTGGTCAATCTCATCTAGCTCTATCATCTTTCTTCTAATCTGTCAATAGGTGAATGGCATTAGAAATGCCTTACCCTTTCCCCTTTTTCTTTTTTTAAGATTGAGTCAAGAAAGCTATTAGCACCAACCTTTTGCCTCTGACAGTTGAGTGCTCTTTTGAATTCTAACTGCTGGTCCAAGTTGCTCTTTCCCCATCATGTCCGTGTATGAGTAAATAGTGGCATAAGAGCAGAAAACGACTTTACCTTTAATTTGCCCACCTTTTCTTGCCTCTAAAAGTTATTGTGCTTCTGTAGTGTGAAAGTGTATAAGCTTCAGGTAACCCCAATCTTTCCATCCCTTGTGTGTTCAATTATTTGCTTAGCGATGTCACTCTGTATGTTCTTACTTCTAAAACTGATATCCAGAACAACACTTACACAATATACGTTGTTGTGTAAGATGCATGAATTGGTGCATTTAGTGACATTGATGATTAGCCAAATTTAATTTCTGATTTTCCTTGGGATGCCAGTTGAAACTATTGATTGGCTCAGATTTGGTATCTGCAATTTGTTGACTTTTTGAGTGTTTTTTCCTTTTTCTATCTCGTAGTCACCAGCTGTAGCTGAGAAAGAAGGGTCGGAAGTCCATGAAAAACAGAATCCAGTTATAGGTGACCAGAGCTTGAAGTCATGTGAAATTGCTAAAGATGATCAGATACTTACTTCAGTCTCTACAGGAGAGTGCATAACTGGCTCTGAACGTACATCTGATCAGTTTATGTCTGTAGCCAAGAGACAAAATGTGGAAGTCAACAGAATACCAAGTCCAATTGTCAGTGACCAGAGCCTGAAGTCATTCGAAATAGCTAAAGATGAACAGACACTTAATTCAGCCTCAGCAGGGGAATGCACAACTGTCTCCGACCATGCTTCTGATCAGTGCGTCTCCATAGCCAAGAAACAAAAGTTGGAGGTCGATGGAACATCAAGTCAAATTGTAAGTGACCAGACCTTGAAGTCATGTGAAATTGCTAAAGATGAACAGATACTTGATTCAGCCTCTACAGGAGAATGCACAGCTATCTCGAAGCGTACTTCTGATCAGTTTGTCTCTGTAATCAAGAAGCAAAAATTGGCTGTCAACAGAACACCTAGTTCTATTATAAGTGACCAGAGCTTGAAGTCGGGTGGAATTGTTAAGGATGAACAGATACTAAATTCAGCCTCTGCAGGAGAATGCACAATTCTCTCCAAGCATACTTCTGGTCAGTGTATGTTCATAAATTTACTATCCTCTTACCAAGCAAGCAAAATGTGTGTAGTTGCTTTTTTTTTTTTTTCTCCCCCCCCCCCCCCCCCCCCCCCCCCCCCCGAGTGTTGGAGATGGAAAGAAAGGAGTAGGTTGGGAAATTGGGTGGATTTCTGGGGTTTGTTGACTCTGAATCTGCGTATTAAAACCTAAGTATGAGTTTTCTTAACGATGCAGGTGGAGTAGGAACAGAATCAAGCAGCTCAGAATTTCTTGAGGATAAGGGTTCCAACCAAACAGAAGAGAAGAGTGATTCTGTTAAGGCTGAAGATCCTTTGCAAACTGTTCTACAGGATAAACCATCAGTGGAAGTTGGGGAGACAAAAAAGGAAAGTAAAAAGACTGGAGTTAGAAAATCCAGGAAGAAAACTGATCTTAACCTTCCTCGTCGGGCCTCAAAGCGTCTTGCTGGCATTCCACTAGCTCCAACACCAGAACTGAAGGCAGCAACTCGAGCTCGTCGAGCTGCACTTGAACCAAGTAATGAGATCGTTGCTAGTACAAGTGAGCAGGCTTCTTGTGGTGACCCTGATACTGAGCTGAATACAAAGCATGCATTTGACACCTCCAAAAGCACAGAAATACCGGTGGATTCAAATGAGAGCAAACATGCTATTGTGGATGTGGAGCATGCTGGAAAGGCAGGATCAGGAAAGCAGGGGGACAAGAAGCATCAATATGATGTTGCTTCCCCTCCTGGGAACCTCGCCACTGGAGAACATGCTGGAAAGATTGAAACTTACAGTACTGGTGATGAGAAGCAAGGACTGCCATTTGACCTGCCACTTGAGGAGTTATGGCAAGACCCATGCATTGCCTTTGCAATAAAAACTCTCACTGGAACATCCGTTGATGATTCTGATAGCATTAAAGTGTTACCAGGATCAAGCAACAATGAATTTGTGGGCATGGCTACTTTGGACAACCATGCTGGCAAGGAAGACATTGGGAATAATGGAAATCTGTCTATTCTAGAGGAACATGCTAGAGCCGTTGGAACTAGCAATAAGTCTGATGAGAAGCCAGTATCTCCTCTCGTCTTACCTTTTGCAGATGCATGGTCAGACCCCTGCATCGAATTTGCAATAAAAACTCTCACTGGTGCCCTTCCATTGGACTTTGATATGGTTCAGGATTACCTTCCACCGCAAGTTAGGTCTTCGCAGCCGCAAGAAAGTAGAGGCTTCACCTTGCCAAATGTAGGTGAGTTTCGCCAAACTGAATTTTTGTGCCAGCAATTTGGCACTTCAGAGAAGCCATCATTTAATCAAGCAGCTTTGGTAGGGCCTGCATTGCCACACACTAAACATGTTAATTTAGGATACGCAGCTGCAGCTGGACCTAGTCGACGCCTACATAGTGAAGAGAGAAGCAATAAACGTGGAAGATAAGCAGTCCCCTGTGATTCAATTGTACAGATCAGGGAACTTTTCTGGATGTGATTATATTTTTCAGACTAAGATCATCCCAAGTTCTCTTGTTAGTTGTACCGATTCACCCTTGTGCTAGTGTAGTTGTAATCAAATTTTAACTCGATGACTGTTGTAACTGTTAGAAATTTTCTAGTGTAGTTGTCCATTGTGGGACTGCTGTTGCATGTAATTCATCTTAGCCATCCTATAGTGTTTTACATGCAGGACTGCTCTTATTTTAGCACCTAATCTTGTGAGAGAGGGTGTTTTACATGAACATTTTGCATGGTCAACAAAATTTTGTAGCCGGATCCAACGGTTAATGAAGAAGCAAGAAGGTCAACGGATAATATTTTTAGAAATATTAGAAAGATTTTAACAAGATTAATTTATAAACAGTAATAAAAACTATACTTGGAACTGTTGGTACGTCACAAAAAAATTTGTACTTGCTATCATCTCACTTGTGAGACTTGTGGGTCTCAAGATTAATTTATAAACACTAATAAAACTTGCATATCTCAACAAACTGTATTATTTTTATAAATAAATTTTTAAATATGATATTTCACCAAAAGTTTTTGGTCAGGGTTATTTTTTTTTTATAAAAAAACTGAAGTGATAATGCACACCTTCTCATTGTTCAAAAGGGTTTTACTTTAGTTCATAGTTGAAACTTTCTTAATATTACTCCTATACTTTCCAAGATTTTCATTGTTACTAATTGTATTTTGTTTAAATAGTTTTAAATTAATTTTTTTTTATGTTTTTAGATGGTTGATATGTTAATATTAAAAATAAATTTTAAAAAATAAAAAAATATTATTTTAATATATTTGTAAGTAAAAAATACTTTATATCTAGGTTTGTTTTTTTATTTTATTTTTGATATGAGAATTAGAACAGTTTTTAATCTTTTTAATTGTTTTTTTTATTCTGTAAGTGATTTTGTGAAGTGGGTTTTTGTTGTTTTGGTTTAGGAAAGCTATACCTTTACTGTTGGGTATCATGAATTGACAGGGTCTCAAGTGACCTTGAAGAGGCCACTGTTGGTTTTGAAGAAAGTTAAAGGCTTTATGATGTCTATCACGCTGATGACAACAGCAGCAACAACAAGGGTGACTTACCGTCATCTTCGGTTGAATTGGATGTTATTGGGATTATCAGGCATTAGATTTTGTTTAAGGCAAGGCCCAAGGCATCCAGTAAGTTAATACATGAACATGTTATTGATGTTATGTTTTGCTGCTTGTGAATGCTTGAAAAATGTGTAAAATGGTGCTTGTTATTACATTTTCATTGCCTTTTGGATTCTGTGTCCTGTTCATCACTGTTAAATTTGTCGCAATTGAAGCTCAGATTATGTGCTAATTAGAGGTGAGTTTGTGTGTGATTCCAGTGGAAAGGGGAGATAATAGTTACTTATTAGTCATTGTTCACCATGGAGGGTCATTTTATTTGAAGATTTGATTTTTGCTTAGTGTGCATGCTTGTGAATTTTACTGGAGTCTGTTTGAGGAATGACTCAGAATCTAGTTGGGAGGTATTATGCTTCGAGCTATTTCATTCTATGCTTGTTTTACCTTAAAGAGATCTCTTCATCTTCATATAACTATTCCTCTGCACAAACTTGACATTTCTTCTTCCTCATTTGGTCTTTCTTTCCTATAAGAACCGCAATCATTGGTGAAGGAAAGAGCCAGAGCTGCAGGTCATCCTGTTCCGAACTAGTTAGGATGCAAGCAGACATGCCCTTCTGCAGACCTCGCCAAGTTGATACAAGACCTCATTTTCGTTTAACTGTGTAGCCGTTCTCGAAAAAAACCAGCTTAGAAATGTGGATTTATATCCTTTATAGCTTATCCATAAGATGTCTTTTCTACCAGGATGAAAATCTGAACGACTAATACTGGCTTCCTTATATCTGGGTTCCAACACATGAATTTTCAGCATTACAAGTCGTTATTGAGGTGGGTTTTCTATGAATATATATCCCTCTGGCTCTCCAGCAGTAATTAAGTAAAAGAATCAGGCGTCTCTTGTAAACTTAACGTTGTTCTCATCATGAAAAACCAAGAGAAACTCACTTAAGATTGAATAGAACAAGCCAACAAGGCACACATTCCATGAACTTGAATCTGTTAAGAAAATCTTGTGGGTTTCAATTTATGAACAATAATTAGAATTCTTTGGTAAAATGGAACAATTGATATCTTGAACTCCTCTAATACCTTTATATGAGGACATTAATGCACCTCGACTATTTTAAATTTTGGTAGTAAAAGCATTTCAAACGGCAAATGCAGTAACATAATGCACCAACAACCTTGGTCATTCTTAGCAGATATGGAGTGTCCTCCCTCCTCTGACTTGCTCCATTGCAGTGTAACGATAGAATTAAAGTATCTTCTGAACATTTAGCAGTCAAAAAACAGGCACTGGGCATAGTAGATAAGAAGGTGTGCTGCTGCAGGGGAGATTGAAAAATGGACGGACTCTGTCATGTAAAATCAAATCCAATCTCTGTTTATTTACAGCTGCTACAAAAAGCAGGAGAAACAACTGCATTGGACAATCTCTAAGCACCAGGGCCAGTTACACCAGCACGAGCTCTTAACATCTCAGTTCTCTTGCTTCGTTCCATTACCTCCACGAGCCATTCTACACTTTCTTTGATCCCCATCCTGCAATCAAATATCAATCTGTGATGTGGTGTTTGAATACTGAGATTGGTTGTCAGAATGAACCTGAAGTTATAGCATGTACTTACCCATCATATGCTGAAACAGCTTCGAAAATGTAAACCCTTTCATCCAACTTCTTAAGGTCTAGATATCGAGCAAGCTCTTCTGCTGATGCAGCATCAGTTAGATCCTGCCATTAATTTGATGTACAAGAAACAAAAACTTTCATTTTGCTTAATGACATGCAAGATCAGCAAGTAACACGATGCATATTCTTTGCATCAATAGAGGTGCAGTTGGTTATACCTGCTTGTTTGCTAATATCAAAAGAGGGGCTCCCTGCAGATCATCGTGCCTAAGAACCTTTTCTGTTAAAATAGTTCCAAGGTGTCAGTGCATCCTTCTATTACCAATAATAAGCTCTTCACTACTATTAAAACTGCAGTCACATCATACAGCAGCATATTTTTCCCCAGTTTAACCATAGAATGTCACTTACCCAACGCAGATTTTGCATCTTCAAAACGTGATGGGCAAGCAGCATCAATTACATAAATCACAGCATGTGCCTCTTCGTAATATTTCTCCCAAATTGAGCGAAGACCAGGCTAACAAGAAAATTATGTAAAAAACACTTCAAAAACTGAGCATGATGCATATACAGTGTTATACATCAAATAAAAAAGCAAAACTAAGGAATAAAATCACTTATCTAACTGAAATCTCATGTTATGTGTAGCCCATTTCACATAACAGCTGTAGTAATGGCTAGAGAGAGCTTATGCATAATATTCTATTGTTTTTAATTAACAACAATAAGCATGGCATAATATACAATTGTAATATTTTTCTTTTACACAAGATCGAGGATTTAAAATCTGGTATCAAATCCTGCTGTTCAGCAGAGCACCTACAATGCAATTGAATTGGCTCAACCACAAAGTAGGAAAAAACACTTAAGCCTTACCAAAGTAAATGAAATTCCCACCTACATAGATTTTAGATAGTTTCAGAAAGTTGATTTTTTATGAACTTCACATACCTGACCTCCTAGATCCCAAAACACCAGTTTTGAATTTGCCAATTCAATACGACCAATATTTAGTCCAACAGTAGGAATAATTCGATCAGGAGGAAGGCCTTCCAAGTTCGAGTGCACTGACTTCAATTTCTCCAGCAATGTCTACAAATTCACGAACAAATCATTGACAATAAGTGAACTTTCTGGCAGCTATACATAAATGAAGAGATGACAAATTTGTAAAGCTTAACATGAATTCAACTAATGAGGCAAAAAGAAGCATTACCGTCTTCCCAGCCTTGTCGATTCCAAGAATGAGCACATGAAACTCTGTCTTACTAAATATATACTTCCAAAGGCCATAAAACAACGAGAACATCTCTGTGTTGTCTAATCTTATCAATTAGTTTCTTCCTTCTAACATTCAAGTCTCAAACAAACAAGATTTCACAATTTTAAACAGATTCCTCTCCTGCTCGTCAATTAACAATCCTGAAAAACAAAGAGAAATAATCCACATTATTGAGAAATCCAACTCAATCTGCTTTATCCTTGATGCTGTTTCTATATATGTATTATTTATCATTTGATTTAAGTTTCTAGTAGCCAGAAAAGTTATTCAACACACTCAAATATCACTGTTGAAAAATGGGAATTCGGCAGATAATTAATCTTTCCACAAGCGCTCTCCATTTTTCCTCATATTGGCCACCAACACACCACTAATCTCTGCTCATGTCATCATTGACTTGTTACAAAAACTAATCAAAACAAATACCCGTTTCCTTCTTATTACATCACAAAAAAATCTAAACTTTCATCTTCCAACACCGAAAAAAGTTGATTAAAATCACGATCTGAATTAGAAAATACTAAAAAAAATTGAATTACAAGTAAATCTCAAGATCCCATCTCAAAAACCATCAAAGGAAAAGCAATCCACAATCGAAACCGAAGACAAGCTTGAAAGTGAGAGAATCCCAGTTGCTTTTCAGCATTGAAAATCACAAAAACATAACAAAAACTGAAACCCAGATAACATATATATATATGATCATGTCAGGTCCTATATTATTCAGAAAAAGGAAAAAAAAAAATTAAACACGTCATGGAAATAATCAAAGACACATACATGTAAGAGTAGTAACTGCTGCTCTGATCTGCTCCTGCTTAAATCTGCATGCGATTTCAGAGAGCTTCTTCTTTCTTTCTTTTAACTAACAAAATCAGTGGGTTTCTGCTCTTTTTTATTTTGTTTTCAGTTTTTTGATAGTCAATTTATTTATATATTCAGATTTTTTTTCTCTCTTTTTTTCTTTCATGCCTTAGGACAGTTGGGATTTTCTCAGATTGCCACTTCGTGGGCTTCCTCAATAAGTTTAGGTCGTGTTTGGATGATTTTGAAGGAGGGCTAACCAAACTACCAAAGTGCTTCGTTAATGCTTCCTTCCGGGTGTTAAAAAACCAGTCCATATTTGTATTATCTGATCCTCTTTAATCTATTAAAATCAATCAAATAATATATACATTTTTTGATAATTAGAAAATTGAGATTTATTTTTATCTTATTTAAAAACATTTTACCTCTAAAATTTTTGTTAATAGTTGTATAAGGAATAAAAATTAGACTAAATATTGAGGGTGTTAGAACACCTATAAAATAAGCCTAGCCTATAGATATATGTAATATTCATAAAAAAAAATTAGCCTAACATAATATATTTAACCTACTCAAGTTTAAAAAAAATTAAATAGATTAAATTTATAATTTATAAAATATCAAAAATTTAATTAAATATAATTATAGCTCAAACTCGATTCAAGTACATCCACAAAGAGTGTGTTTTAGCTTGTGATAGATGATATTTTTTAAAGTATTTTTTATCTGAAAATACATTAAAATAATATATTTTTTTATTTTTTAAAATTTACTTTTGACATCAAAATAATAAAATAATAAAAAACATTAAAAAATAATTAAAATTAAAATGTTTTAAAAGTACAGTCGTAAAAACAAACACCCCAACTTTCCCTCAACTCATCCAAATCCCAAACACACCGTTAAGTGTCAGAAAGGGTAGACTCGGAAACAAAAGGAGAGTCAACAAAAGCAAAGGCCGATAAGCGCAATAAAAAAAATTGCTACCAAAACAAAATCAGCGGAACATTTTCACAAACTGGTAATAATCTCTCGCTCGCTCTCATTTCCTTGTAATTTAATTATTATAATCAATTTTTTTAATTCTTCTGTTGATAATTTCCCTTGATCATTTCTTCATTACAATTAACTTTTCATAAATCATGCACAATCTGTCATTTTTTCTAAACCTAGAAAGAAAATTTTATTTATTTTTATTTTTTAATTCTTATGATCTGTTCGACTATTTAACCTTATGTTTAATATGATTTTATCAAGAATTAAACAAATTGCTTTGTCTTTGTTGAATCAGATCAATCCGCAGCTGCTTTATAGCCACCAAAAAGATGAAGTAATTTTTTCAGCTTTCTCTTGCTTGCATTCTTGCATGCTAGTATTCTCAAATATCTTGGAAAAACAAAAAATGGGTTTTGTTTTCTTTAATCATCTATGGATGTTTCTTTAATCATTTGTGTTGTTTTTATGTTATTTAAAGAAAATTGGGTTTTGGTTTTTGGGTTTCGGGCTTGGGATTTTTCTGTAATGATGATGGAACACGATTTATGGGAGTTGTTTGTACAGTGTACATTTGGTGGGTTCTTTGGGAGTATTTTGATTGGTTGAGAAATTTTATGGAGAAATGGGGTTTGTAGTATGATTTATTCTCAATGCTTTATGTTATCGTTTTGGTTTAGTTTACGTGTATTTTTATGTAGTTGTGAGTTGTTTTGATGTGATGTTTATGTTGTTTTGTATTTGTAGTACTAGAGGACGAGTAAAATGGGATGAGGATAATCTGGGGGAGATCGAAGCAAATAAGCCTGAGAGGCAGAAAATCACTGAACCCAAGACCCCGTATCACCCCATGATTGATGTTGATGATGGTATGTTGATTTCTCACTTCTCTGCAATACCCTATCAAACTGTATTTATTTGTCTTTGAATGTGCATCAATAGTACAGTTGTGTTTTGCTGGTGTTAACTCTTAAGAGCGCATATGTTGTGCTCAAGTCTTAATGAGCTGAATTTTGTCTGGTGTTTCCCAAGTTTTTGGTTCAAGTTCTCCTTTACATTACTGGATTCTGCACAAAGCTTTGTCATGAAATTTGCTGCTTTAAAAGTTTGGATAGTAATCACTGTTTGCTCTTTGATTTTTAA
This sequence comes from Populus nigra, assembly GCF_951802175.1. Classification (NCBI taxonomy): domain Eukaryota; kingdom Viridiplantae; phylum Streptophyta; class Magnoliopsida; order Malpighiales; family Salicaceae; genus Populus; species Populus nigra. Next base: position 13,640,233 of record NC_084869.1, read on the forward strand.
CAGTAAAACTATGCCATCTTCCCTACACTTAAAGCCTGTTTGGAAGTGTGGTTGCGGTTGCTTTTCAAAGTGCTTTTCATGCTGAAATGCATTAAAATGATGTTTTTTTATTTTTTAAAAATCATTTTTGAGATCAGCGCATCAAAACGATCCAAAATATATAAAAAAAATTAATTAAAAAAAAAATTGTATTTTTTAGGAACGCAGTTTGCACCGCGTTCCCAAACGGTGTCTAACTGAATGTTTGCGGCTTTTTTTTTTTTCTTATCACAGATTCTCTTTCTCCGAGGAGGGGCAGCAGCTTTAATGAGGTTGCTGAGGATACAATGCGTGCAGAAGAATTGAGGACTGCATTGGATATCATGGCTTCCTCAAGTAGAAACCCATCTAGAAGATCTAGTGGCTGGACCTCCTCCGAGGACGAGGTTGATCCTATGGAACAAGATGAAGAAGGTTCTCCATTACATCTTTGCTCTAAGTAGAAGATTTTTACTTTAAACTTAAATTCTTGGATTGTATAGACAACCATAAATCTTTGAATCAACATTGTATTATTGCATTTACTATTGCACTGGCATGCCATCTTCCTGTTTCAATCCCATCAAAATGGGATTCTGAGAGAGAATTTGGAGAAGTCCTATTCTTCTGCACTTTTGCGTGAAGTGACTGCTCAAAATGCTGGACCTTTCTCTTGTGCAGTTGCAAGTTGAGAAGGGATCTGTTTGCTTCTTCATCCAATTTTCCTCAGAAGTTTGTTTAACAGACATAAGATTTAAGACTCCTTCAATCATCTCATTTGAAGCTGATGAATTTATATGAGTTCTCTTTGGTTAGGATTTCGCCTTCACCATTATATATAAACATCATGCAAATTTGGAGCAGGCAACCTGTGTTTTTTTCCTTCTTTCCCTCATTTTTATGGTAGTTTTTATTTGTTTTGCATTTACCATATCATTACCTAGCATGGCTTTTATGAACTTTCTATGTTCCTCTGATGTCAGATTCTGAAACGGATAGGAGTTCAAATTTTAGGGAGCACAGACGAGCACATTATGATGAGTTCCGGAAAGTGAAGGAACTAAGGCGGAAGGGTTCTTTCTTGGAGGATGAAGAAGAAAATGGTGATGGTGTGAGGGATATAGAAATTGAAGGTGCTGCAACTTCGCATCAAAATTCTTCACCTCCAGCCAATGGGGTTTAGAGGCTCTTAAACCAAACCGACGCTTGAGAAACTGACTGTTTTGGTGCTTTTATGGTATTTTGTTCTAAAACAAGATGTATCGCACCTGATTTGTGTGTTTTCATGCAATGCCGTTCAAATCACGAGTTGACTTGCGAGTCAATTTATGTTTATAGTGTCGGTATAAAAATCAAAAACCAGCAAAATCAGGTTAAGAGACAGGGAGCTGAGGCCAAGGTTAACATGGAAGCTGGATCAGGTTAACATGTTTATAGTGTCGGTATAAAAATAAAAAACCAGCAAAATCAGGTATAAAAATCTTTTTGTTAAATCGAGAGGTAATCTGCGATAATGACTGTCAAACTTCAATGATACTGTCAATCATTCTCATCTTGATACATGAAAACCAAAGACTATGAATTGAATTATTCTAGACCTTCCAAACATAGTTGATACACGAGAACCACAGAAGTACCAACAACACAACAAGAAACCCATTTTTTCTGCATAAACCAAATGACCCTATTAACACAAAACTTCTACCCCTCACCAACCTATTCATCTTGTAGGAGCTATAACTTGCCGCCATGCATTTAGTGAAAGAAAAACAAAAGAATGGCATCAACCACAACTTTTTATTGAAAGCATAGGAAACTAAAAGAGAAGTTGGTGTCCTTCTTGACCAATATTAATTCAAATCTGCAGGGAAAATGGTGGCTTATACAAGGTTAGAGAAGATGATGCAGTAAAAAAATTGAAGAGATGGGTGGTGGTGTTTCAATGTGCTTTGATGAGGAGACCAGTTTTGTCCAAAAATTTCAACAGCATCCACAATTATATTATTTGATTTATACCATGACCATCTTTTTCACATGATGAAAAGCATCTTTGACATACTTCTCACTAATTGAGGTCAGACCTTAATTTTTTACTTCTCATTGATAAAAGGGAGTTTGGAAGAAACCACATAATTAACCCACCGCCCAACTGCTGCTGCGATAATGAAAACAAAATAAGTACTGCAGAAAGAAAAAACCCTGCAAGTTGCTTGAAATACTGAACTGCTATGATAATGAAAACACAATAACGAGGGTCATTCTGCCTGGATTGTATCTTTGTGGAGGTGTGTTTGAGATTTCCTTTTAAGATAAAAAGGACAACACTCTACTAACCATTTTTGTTGGTTTTTTTGTATTTTTAAGTTATTTAAATTATATATAATTTTTTTATTTAAATCATGTGTCATGTGTTTTAAAGTGATTGAACTTCTTTGCGATTTTTGACAATGTTGTATGATTTTGCTTGGAACATGTAAATAGATCTTGTGCCTCCAAAGGAGATAAAGATGTCATATTTTATGAGTAAATGAATCTCTCTTACTGCTGCTGGTGATGATTTTACTTGAGTAGGGAGGGACTAGTGCTCAAGGCTCTATGCATGCGGCTGGCTCACACCTTGGCCTCTCTACCCCACCAATCACTTCAAATGACCTTGTCGTAGCCACTGCTGGACCTGAAGGGCTCTCCACTGTTAATGCTTTATGTTCACTCGCAAGACCTAATGGTGCTACAGTGTAGCTGTTGACTGCTCAGCCTGAGACAGGATCCTGTTTGAAGCATGCTAGCGTGGTTTGTTATGTGCCAGCACAAACCATGGCTGATGATAAGGGAGAGGGTGGTGATGGTGGAGAGGTGAAATTAAGGCATTTAATGCCCATGGAAAGTGTTTACCAGGGGACCTTGTTTATGTTGGCAAGTTAGGAGAGGCTTTAATTAGGACAGAGCCCTGAGGCCATTCGATCTCGCCATACCAATCTTGAATGAAAAAGAATTAATCGACTTCTTTTTTCTGGATGGGAAATTACAGCACAATGAATGTTATAGGAGAAAAGAAGTGGATGTTTGCTTTCCTTATTTCTTTGTTTTCTGACTGCTAGTTCGTTGATGGAACACAAGCAAAAGAGCTTAAAACCCTTTTATTTTATTTTATGCTGTAAAACATTACAACCATGCTAGTAAAGGGGGATCTTATCAGCTTGGATTGCCCTTGCAGCGGAAGGAAGGCAATAAGCCAGTCAAGATCTTGGCTTACTTTGTGACGGCAAGAGGGACACTGTGCAACACAAGTGTCTCCATGGTTAGACCAGGTCCCAACCCGATCAGGACTCCCCACTCCAATCCTTCTCCTGTAGTGGCCTTGCCTTCCTTGACAGATCTCTCCCTCATCTCGTCAAGTACAAATAATACACATGCACTCGCTACATTACCATACTCCCTTAGGATGTGCCTGGGAACACCAAGTTTCTCTTTTTTCAACTTAAGTTTTGCTTCTACTCCGTCAAGGATTGCCCGCCCACCCGCATGCACAGCCCAAAATAATGAGTTCCAATCACTTAAAACACCACCAATTGGGGTAACAACTTCACGTAGAGCCGCTTCAACGTTGTCGGATATCAGTTTAGGCACATCCTCTGATAAATGGACCAGTAGCCCCATTTCGCGTACATGCCCTTCGATTGCATGTTCCGAGTCAGGAATCATAATCTGTGCTGCCGAAACAAGTTGAAATATCGGCTTTTCAACCAGCGTGTCAGTATCTGAGCCGATGATTGCTGCTCCTGCTCCATCACCGAAGAGAGCTTGCCCAACGAGGCAACCTAACTGAGCTTCATTTGGAGCGTGAAAAGTAATTGCTGTAATTTCAGAGCACACGACAAGAACTCGAGCACCGGCATTGTTTTCGGCAAGATCCTTAGCAACTCGGAGGGCAGTCCCACCCCCATAGCAGCCTTGTTGATACAGCATCAGCCTTTTGACCGATGATGAGAGACCGAGCAGGTTGGCTAGTTGATAGTCTGCACCAGGCATGTGTACACCTGAAGTTGTGCAGAATACCAGGTGTGTGATCTTTGACATGGGGTGCCCCCATTCTTGGATAGCTTTCAGAGCGGCTTCCTTTCCAAGCTTGGGCACCTCTGCAAGTACTATATCCTGACGTACATTGAGAGAAGGAGTCATAAAGTTACCAATTTCAGGGTTTTCTTTGATCATTTCTTCTGTGAGGTGCATGTAACGTTTATTGATCATTGATTTTTGACCTGTTAGGAAAATTACACAAAAACAAAACACAACACAGATGATCTTGATTAATGTCAAATGCAAAAAAATGCTCGCAAATATATATATGTATAAGTGCAGAGCCAGGAATTTTTTTTTATCTTGGGCTATAAACTGTTACTGATCCTTGTTGTAGAGCTAAGTTAGAATTTGAAAATTCTTATTTGATCGTGATGGTTTTGCACTCTGTTTAAATTCGTCTTCAAAACCAAGTTAAAATCCGATGTTGTTGAGAAGAAGAGAATTAAAATTCTTGTTGTCGAGTATTGATAAAGGAAAAAAGTGGATTTTAATAAATGATAGAAGACAAAATCTTTGTAAGGAGTGGGTTTTTTAAAAAAAAAACAAAAGGGAAAGTCTTTATTTTTTACTTTAACAGATGCATTTGCAGGAGACAGCGTGCTCCCTATTTAAATTTTTTTTTTCTTGTATAAAATCCATAAAGTTGATTACTGCATGTAAAGCTACAAATAAAATTTAGTCAAAATAACAAAAATACAACTAAAATTAACCCTACAAATACATATAGGACTTAACGATAGTATGATTCCCAAAGAAAAGGAACAGACAAATTAAAGCTCTTAGCATTAGCTGCATTTGCAATCCTAGGCCAAAGATCAGCACCCTCCTTTCCAATTGAACCGGTAATTGCTGAGCCTTTTATTTCTCCTTTGGGGTTCACAACGACACCAGCATTATCTTCAAAATACATGAAAACACCATCCTTTCGGCGCCAAGGCTTACGCTGCCTAACAATGACAGCAGGCATAACCTTCTTCCTGAGATCAGGCTTCCCCTTCTTGACAGTGGCCATTATCATATCACCAACAAAGGCAGAATTGCAAGCGGTTCAAGCGACCCTTAATTCCCTTCACAGATATGATGTAAAGGTTATGCAGGGAGAGTATTGAGTTTTTTAATAATTTTTTTTTAACCTGGATTACAGCCCACCTTAGCCTCCTATACTCCTCCGCCTTGATATATATGTCCGCGCGCGCATACATACATATACGCTTGAAATACGCTTGAACTTGGCTTTTAGCTCAGTTAAGTTCTCAGTTTTGGTGACTCGAGAGAAGTAATCAGGATAGTCAGCCTGGTAGAAACAATTTACAGGCACTGCAGTGCCAATTGCTAGGACCATTGCTGGACCTCGAGCGCGCTGCGCTTTCCGAATCTCGTCCACCAATGCCATTGCCTGGATCTCGACGTCTCTGAGCAAATATTTAGTTGAACTCAAGATTCTAAATTTTTGCCATCCTTGGACGTAGAGAAGTCTGTTTTATAAGTGCTTTCCGGTAAATCCAAATTTAATGGACGTAAAAAAATCTAAAAAAATAAATCTAAAAATCTCTATCAAGTAAAATAGGCACAGGCTATTACCTGAATTGATTGGATTCACAGGACTGACTCAATTAATTTTGTTTGGGGTTAACGACACTCTAAAATACCTTAACCCAAGGTTAAAAGCCCATGAGAATATATTTTCCTTTAGAATTTGGAAGGCACTAAAAAAAAAAAAATTGAGTCACCAACTTTTTTTTTAATTAATATAAATATTTGAATCAACTTATATTAATCTTAACTAATTTCACAAGTTTTAAAATTAATAACTATATAAATTTTTATTAATTTCAATATTTGTGAAACTCAAATTAATAATTTTTAAAAAACAAGTAAAAACTTGACCAGTTAATCACCAACTTCTTTACTTTACTTGTTGTTGAAAGTCTCTGTCTCTTTGCATTGTTCCACATGATATAGATGTTAATTTCTCCAAATCCCTATTAAATTAAGATCAACTTTTTTTAATTTTCTTTATTTGTTTTTTATCGTGTCAAAGGCTAAAACTAAATAACATTTGTGAACATGGGAAGATGAAGA
>NC_084870.1:5000-7500 GCF_951802175.1 Populus nigra
TAAACCCTAAACCCTAAACCCTAAACCCTAAACCCTAAACCCTAAACCCTAAACCCTAAACCCTAAACCCTAAACCCTAAACCCTAAACCCTAAACCCTAAACCCTAAACCCTAAACCCTAAACCCTAAACCCTAAACCCTAAACCCTAAACCCTAAACCCTAAACCCTAAACCCTAAACCCTAAACCCTAAACCCTAAACCCTAAACCCTAAACCCTAAACCCTAAACCCTAAACCCTAAACCCTAAACCCTAAACCCTAAACCCTAAACCCTAAACCCTAAACCCTAAACCCTAAACCCTAAACCCTAAACCCTAAACCCTAAACCCTAAACCCTAAACCCTAAACCCTAAACCCTAAACCCTAAACCCTAAACCCTAAACCCTAAACCCTAAACCCTAAACCCTAAACCCTAAACCCTAAACCCTAAACCCTAAACCCTAAACCCTAAACCCTAAACCCTAAACCCTAAACCCTAAACCCTAAACCCTAAACCCTAAACCCTAAACCCTAAACCCTAAACCCTAAACCCTAAACCCTAAACCCTAAACCCTAAACCCTAAACCCTAAACCCTAAACCCTAAACCCTAAACCCTAAACCCTAAACCCTAAACCCTAAACCCTAAACCCTAAACCCTAAACCCTAAACCCTAAACCCTAAACCCTAAACCCTAAACCCTAAACCCTAAACCCTAAACCCTAAACCCTAAACCCTAAACCCTAAACCCTAAACCCTAAACCCTAAACCCTAAACCCTAAACCCTAAACCCTAAACCCTAAACCCTAAACCCTAAACCCTAAACCCTAAACCCTAAACCCTAAACCCTAAACCCTAAACCCTAAACCCTAAACCCTAAACCCTAAACCCTAAACCCTAAACCCTAAACCCTAAACCCTAAACCCTAAACCCTAAACCCTAAACCCTAAACCCTAAACCCTAAACCCTAAACCCTAAACCCTAAACCCTAAACCCTAAACCCTAAACCCTAAACCCTAAACCCTAAACCCTAAACCCTAAACCCTAAACCCTAAACCCTAAACCCTAAACCCTAAACCCTAAACCCTAAACCCTAAACCCTAAACCCTAAACCCTAAACCCTAAACCCTAAACCCTAAACCCTAAACCCTAAACCCTAAACCCTAAACCCTAAACCCTAAACCCTAAACCCTAAACCCTAAACCCTAAACCCTAAACCCTAAACCCTAAACCCTAAACCCTAAACCCTAAACCCTAAACCCTAAACCCTAAACCCTAAACCCTAAACCCTAAACCCTAAACCCTAAACCCTAAACCCTAAACCCTAAACCCTAAACCCTAAACCCTAAACCCTAAACCCTAAACCCTAAACCCTAAACCCTAAACCCTAAACCCTAAACCCTAAACCCTAAACCCTAAACCCTAAACCCTAAACCCTAAACCCTAAACCCTAAACCCTAAACCCTAAACCCTAAACCCTAAACCCTAAACCCTAAACCCTAAACCCTAAACCCTAAACCCTAAACCCTAAACCCTAAACCCTAAACCCTAAACCCTAAACCCTAAACCCTAAACCCTAAACCCTAAACCCTAAACCCTAAACCCTAAACCCTAAACCCTAAACCCTAAACCCTAAACCCTAAACCCTAAACCCTAAACCCTAAACCCTAAACCCTAAACCCTAAACCCTAAACCCTAAACCCTAAACCCTAAACCCTAAACCCTAAACCCTAAACCCTAAACCCTAAACCCTAAACCCTAAACCCTAAACCCTAAACCCTAAACCCTAAACCCTAAACCCTAAACCCTAAACCCTAAACCCTAAACCCTAAACCCTAAACCCTAAACCCTAAACCCTAAACCCTAAACCCTAAACCCTAAACCCTAAACCCTAAACCCTAAACCCTAAACCCTAAACCCTAAACCCTAAACCCTAAACCCTAAACCCTAAACCCTAAACCCTAAACCCTAAACCCTAAACCCTAAACCCTAAACCCTAAACCCTAAACCCTAAACCCTAAACCCTAAACCCTAAACCCTAAACCCTAAACCCTAAACCCTAAACCCTAAACCCTAAACCCTAAACCCTAAACCCTAAACCCTAAACCCTAAACCCTAAACCCTAAACCCTAAACCCTAAACCCTAAACCCTAAACCCTAAACCCTAAACCCTAAACCCTAAACCCTAAACCCTAAACCCTAAACCCTAAACCCTAAACCCTAAACCCTAAACCCTAAACCCTAAACCCTAAACCCTAAACCCTAAACCCTAAACCCTAAACCCTAAACCCTAAACCCTAAACCCTAAACCCTAAACCCTAAACCCTAAACCCTAAACCCTAAACCCTAAACCCTAAACCCTAAACCCTAAACCCTAAACCCTAAACCCTAAACCCTAAACCCTAAACCCTAAACCCTAAACCCTAAACCCTAAACCCTAAACCCTAAACCCTAAACCCTAAACCCTAAACCCTAAACCCTAAACCCTAAACCCTAAACCCTAAACCCTAAACCCTAAACCCT